>NC_056744.1:994727908-994750408 GCF_019279795.1 Protopterus annectens
CATGCTCCACTTAAAGAAATCCCAGTCCGTCCGAGCTACATGCTCTAGGGACCTAAACCTTGTCACCACAATAAACAGAACATGCTGAAGGGATGGATTCCTGTACCAGAGACTTCCCATACTCTGGAATAAACTACCTATCTATATCAAACAAAGCTGCTCATTAGTACTCTTCAAGACAAATCTTGATGATTAGATGGGAGATAGGAAACTCACCCCGGGGGTCAGTTCTGTGGCTCTGCTCGACAGGGGCACAGGAAAATAATTTTCTTGTGTGGCGAAAGCCAGAGTACCTGTTTGGCTAGGCTTATATAGGCCCTAGGGCCAATAGCCTAGTACCTACCTATGAACCTATGAACCTATTATACTAGAAGAAGCACTCCAGTGTCATGAAAGATACTATCTTATTGACCATGGCTGTCACAGAGATTTTCCATTATCTTTTTCTAGGTCTGGTGTAGTCATGAATCTTGCTTTTGACCGACTGATTTTAGCTTATCACCCTGAATTGCTATTCAACTTCCTAAAATTATTACAGAACCATCAGGTTTCAAAATTAAGTTGACAGGGCTGTTCCACTCCACAATCAACAATAGTTGAATCATTTTCTAACTTCTTTTTGAACTACCTTTCTTTAAAAAAAAGACTATTTGGTTTTAACAAATCCATCAACATTTAAAACAGTATATAACAAGATAAATGATAACTATTTACAAAAGTCCATAACAAGAATATTTATAGATTTTATATTCTTAACCATTTATGATTAAATGTCAAACCTGAGACCTTTTTAAAGTAACCCAAGACTTTGAGTGTATGATCTAACAAGTGTTCTATGTTACTACATGTCAACAGTATGCCATCAGCAAAAAAGCTGGATTTTTGATGACGTGTCTTCATTTATTTTGAAGCCCTTAATATTTATGTTAGATCATATATAGTGAGCTAGTGGTTCTATAATTAGAGCAGATAACAAAGGGAAAAGAGAGAATCCTTCTTTCATACCTTTTTCTATATTATAACTTGATAAAAATACAGAATTGTTTATAAAGTGTTTTAACTAATGTTGAAAAACTAGAGGAAAAGTTATATTCATTTAATATTTTAAATAAATAAGGCCAATTCACAAAATCAAAAGCTTTATCAATATCTAAACTTATTAGTGATAGTTCTTTTTTATTTTTATTTGTTGCATCAATTAATGAAAAAAACTCTTATAATATTATCTTTTACTCATCTATTTATTATAAAGCCAGCTAGACCTTCATTTATTAATCCCGTGACTATATGGTTTAGCCTTTTAGCTAGTATAGACATGAAATTTTTTATTCCACATTCAAAAGGGAGATAGGGCAATAAGAAGCACATGATACAGGATCTTTATCTGATGTTAAAATAGGTGTAATTATAGAGTATCTCCAAGAGGGGGAATATTAGTAGAGCTTTTGGCTTCTTCAAAGATGTTTACTAAAGCTTTTAAAATATTGTCAGGTAGCAGTTAATACAATTTTGGGATGATACCATCTAATCCTGGAGCTTTGTTGGTTTTGAGACTTTTATTCTTCCCTTTTACATATATACCAGTTTTTAAATGTACCAAATACATAAGCTTTTAGGGTGTCCCATAATACTGCATCCATTACCTCCCTATTATTATTAAATTCTATGAACTGATTAATTTCTCTCAAAAAACAATTATTAAAATATTTTGTTTTGTGTATGCAGGTAACCTTTGACAATGAATTAAGTTATTTGACCTAAATGTTAAAATTAATGCAATGGCATTATGGTCAGACAAAGGGCATGAGACTATTAATACATCTTTTGTTTTTGAATAAAGCTCATTTGACACAAAAAACTTTATCAATATCGGTTTGTGTTCCATATCTGAAGGAATAGTATGCATACTTTAAAGAGCTTTGTAGTTTTAAGTCTAAAATATTCCTTATATTCATTAAACCTGTCATCATCATCATGATCAGCCACCTTTTCTCCATTTTCTACATAGGGTTGGAGTATCATGTTAACTGTTGCCATCTTTCTCAATTCAGTGCCACACTTCTGCCTTCTTCAACACTCATGCCTTTTTCTTTTAAAGAATTGAAAGACCAAATTAAAAGTCTCAAAACCAATCCATCACACAATCAATCCACCTCTTTGATGGATGCCCTAGTTTCCTCTTACCTTTTCCTGTCTGTCCCAACTCTTCTTCACCAGATTGTCTTCTGCTTTTCTGCATGTGTCCAAACCACCGTAATCTGTTCTCTTTGATCTTTTCTGCAATTGGAGCTACTTTGGCTTCTGCTCTTATGTCCACATTTCTTTGTCTGTCCCACAGTGTGCATACTACCACCCTTCTCAGGCACTTCATTTACAGCACCTCTAGCTTCTTCATCTGGTCTGCCTTTACTGCCCAAGTTTCTGTACCATATAGTAGTACTGGTTGCACCACTATCTTGTACACCTTATTTTTCAGCTTCTTTAGTATTCTTCTGTCATAGACTACACCTGAGACTTTATCTGATTCTAGCTTTTCCCTCTTCATTCAGACTTCCCTTGTCCTCAACCACCCCTCCCAGATACTTGAAGCTATTTACCTGTTCCACTATCTTCCCTTCTACCCCAATTCTCAGCTTCTTCTGATTTCCCCAATTTGCTCCCATTACCACTGTCTTAGATGTGTTTAGTTTCAGCTCCTGCACCTTTAGTCTTGCATTCCTTTCCCCTATCCTTTGCTGAACTTCCTGCTCAGAGTCTGCCTGTAATACCACATCATCTGCATACAGTAACTTTGTTCATCTGTCCCCGTCTAACCTATTTGCTAATGTAGTCCATCACCAGTATGAACCTGTATATTGATTTAAATGTTTTGCTGTACAAGATAGTCTGACTCTTTTCTTATTAGTGGTGTCTTTACTTGATGATATACAATTAAAGTCTCTAGCTATCACATTTCCTTTTGAATATAATGTCATAATGTCTAGATACGTCTTGGCTGTTTTTGATCCTATTCCAGGAATCTATTAAGTAATTATGAGTGTAATGCTTTTTATCTATTTCTCTTACCACCAAATCCCAGCATACCATTCTTATCAGAATAAGTGTCAACCATTTTAAGCAAACCTATTGTTTTCTTCCAAAGGATAAGAATACCTCTTCTTTTCAAACTAAAATGAGAACTTAACAGAATTAAATAGTCTTTTATTTGCAATCTGCCTAAATCTTCAGTCAAAAGATGTGTTTCTTAAAAGAGGACAATATCTGCTTTATGTAATGTTAAATACTTATTTAAACAGGTTCTTTTTAAAGGGTTATTTAAACCATTAACATTTAGTGAAAGACATTTATATCTTGGTGTGATATCTATTATATCCCACCTGACTGCCACCAATAACATGTGATGTCCCTTACTATCCTTGGTCAGTAACTAAGGATCTTCAGTCCTCAGTACTGACTCCAATATGAGACTGTGACTTAAACAGAAGTAATATTTCACAATTTTCCCCTAAGAGCACAACAGGAACATGCTCTATTTTCCTGGGATTGGACTACATACCTCTGTCCACCTCAAATTTATTTTCTTATTATACACTTCAGAGCAATGTGTCCCAGTTTAGGACCTCTGATACACTCACACTCAAAGTAAATGTAAATCTCACACCTCCAAACACTTCTGGGAATACCTGACTTTCCAACTGTGTCTCTTCCCCAAAATAATATAGTAATGCTGCCATCAATCAGAGTTTCTTCATGCCCTTCTAAAGGGGTGACCAATTATGAAAATTAAATATCAAAATAAATTATAGTTATGACCATAAGTGACCAGGCCTTCAAGGTGACCTGGGGAGTATCAAACAGGTATAAACACTCCCTAATATCTAAAAGAAACCCACTGATTTCCACCACAATGTAAAGTAATGAAAAACATTTAATAATAAGTAAAAGGATTACAAGAATGTAAATCAATATCCCTCAATAAACACCAGAACTCAGCCAGTGGAAATGTAAAATTAATCTGCAGGATAGGAGTCCATTATTCTAGAAAAACTCAATCTTAATAACTAAGGTTTCCTAATCTAACTGGAGAATATTATCCCTGATCTAATCTAACACATAACAGCAAGGCAAAAGGTAGGCTTACACTTTTTGGTGAGTTCTCTTTCATAGGTGTCCACTGACTGCACAACACTGTAACTGACTGTACTTCACAAAACTACTCAGCACTTGAAAAAAATGCAGTCTCAACTGTCATATTTTAAAAATAAGAGTTGGCTGTTTGAAAAAAGTTATGTTTTTGTTAATCGGCTGTTTAAATAATCACTTAGCACCCAGGAACATTCTAATGACATCACTCAATGTTCAGCTCATTCTCCACAGTTTGTACTTCAGAATGTCCTTCTCAAACATGCACAATTAGAAATGTATCAAAATACTGACAGATTCTCTAAACATTCTGTATAAACAGGAAAACACTCAACATTTTAAAACTTATTTACATATTAACAAGTAGACATGCTGGCATACTATACAAGTTAATCCAGAATATATGCAAAATCTCCTGCCAGACATGCTAACACAGATGACAGTGTTTTCAGTTTCTTCAAACTTGGTATCTTTAAGAACAAATGGTTTAAAAAACTAATGAATAAGGATTTAGTACAGTGAATACAGATCTAATATATGTACAACTTGTAATGGACAAATATTCTAAAACTAGTATTAAACTAGTATTAAAAAATCTAAATTAAAAACATTTTTATCTCTAACATGGAATAAAAATTCCTGGTTTGATGAAAGTGTTCATACAAACCACACTCTAACAACCCCATAGCTCTACCTAATCACAAATCTTTGCTACTGCTTATGTAGATTAAAAAAAACATGAATAAAATAGAATACACTCTAACTATAAAAGTTGTGCTTCTAATAGACATAACAGAAAACTAAACAATTAGTTTAATCATACAAAATCACTTTTGAGATAGGAAGCCACTTTACTTGTAACAGTTGTCTTATTTATTTGTAAGTGTAAATCCAAAGAACACAATGCTTGATGCTGATGTCTCAACCAGAAGACACAAATGGAAAACCACAGGAATCAAAAGAAGTCTCTGGAAGAGTGCTGTTATGTATCCAAAAAGAAGTTGTGCAGCAGTTTATTTTTACAGCTGTTTTAAAACTCAGTAAAGTTGCTGTTTAAAATGAGGGTGGGGAAGCTCTATGTATTCAATAATAAATAAAACTTTCTGTAACTTAACTTGTATGCTGACCTTATTAATGAAGCTTTTAAATAATTCCTTTACAGCAGCATTATGTGGTTTACAAAGGTTGCTTTTGAGTAACCCACCTTCAGAGATCTTTTCCCTTGTGCATCATGCCCCCCCCCCCAGTCTTGCAGTTCCTGCCACGTTTCCTTAGATCAGAAGCTTCTTTTGTTTCACTGAAGTAGTAATATTGAGTATAAAATTCAAAAGCATGTTTTGACTTACAAAATAATTTCTAAACTCAATGATTAATGTAAAGAAGTCTTCAATACCAAAAATGTCCATTTTAATGTTCCATTCAAAAGCTCCATTCATTTCCTATTTCTGGTGAGGGTTAGATTCATGTAGCACTTCTTTTCTCACAAACTGTTCAAAATGAAACCAGGCTGCTGTGGAAACTCAACATGCTGGTGCCATTAAGAAAAATACTTTTGAAACAAATTTAGACCTTCAGGCAAAAAAATGAGGTAAAAGAATGATGATAAAAGCTAAAAAGGCTTGTGAAAGTGCTGTGGTAGTTGCAATCTATGTAAAAAAGACACTTTAACAGTTATAGTGAATAAATAAATAAAAGAGTTCAAATAAGCCCCATGTAACATAAAATTCATTAAGAACATATTATTTAAACATTTCTCCAACATTTAGCAAGACTGATGTTGATTATTTAAATGTTTAAATTTAAAATATAACCATGACAACATACCTGCACATTTTTTAATACAGTGTTTTAAATAAAACTTTCACTCTGTATCAAACTCAGACTAATTTCCATTATTTGTTTGTGTTCTTATTGATTTTAAATAAAGTGAACTATAAAACTTTAATCAGTTGTTTAAATTTAGATTATATATGTCAGATTACTAACTATTAATATAACTATTACTTATACTTTTACACTATCTAGTGGAGAATCAGATGTATTTCAATAAGCAGGAAACTATTGCTTACTGAAACTATATTTTAATATAAAAAATGGAAAGATGAAAAGTTTTACCTTTTGATGAAATCCATTCAGAAATGCTTCAAAAAACAAGTTATTATAAAAATATGCATTGTGCAACAACAAGTAATGTTTTTATTTGTCCCTGAGTTGTTTTTTTTTTTATTTTTTTAATTTTTGTCTTTTACTGTCCATTCGTTTTTTGTAGCATGTCTTTTCAGAAATGACATCCACTGTATTTCTTCAGTGGGATTAAGTATGTTGTTTTTCTGTGCAAAATAAACTGCATCTTCCAGTTTTTCAAATGTTTTTCTTCCTTCTGGCAAAAAGTCTTAATTTTGCTAGGTAAACTAGATTTGTTTTTATTCCAGATTTTGTTAGACTTTTCAGCAAGGGAACACACACTTTCCTTTTTGAGGCAAGTAAAGAAGAAGTCATTGTCAAATCTGATAAGGTTATCACCCATTTTGATGGGTGAAGCAGACCAGGCAGTTTTTAGAATGCAGTCTTTGTCCTGACTGGAAATTAATTTCACTATTATGGATCTTGGATTTGAAGTTTTCTTATTTGAATTTGTTGTTGACAGGGATCTGTCTGCCCTATCTATACCATATGATAGGGTGTCAGGGAGGTTTAAAGATTTTGGAATCCAAGCAGTTGAAAAGTTTACCATATTTTCTTCCTCTTGTTTCTGAGGCACTCCATATATCCTGATATTGCTCCTTCTTGTCGTATTTTCACAATCCTGTATCTTCTCCAGGAACTTGTTGTTTTGTTTTAAAATGAATTCAATGTTACTTTCTCTTTCAGTCAGTCTACCATTTGAATCAGTGAGTGAGTCTTCCATGGCAGATATCTAAAGTTTTTGCTGTTTAACTACTTAATTTATTAATTCTGTCTGCTTTTTACAGTCTTCTTTGATTGTGTCTACCTTAGAGTCTAGTTTATCTAATTTTAATGATAAGTCCTGAATACTATTGATGATAGATTGTAGCTCCTTCTTCACATTGACTTCTGAAGTCTTGCCTTGGAATGACTCATTTTCATTTATTTTCAAATTGAAGTTTTGCCAGGAGAATTTATTTCACCAGACAGTCCCAAATAGTTTCCAGTTCTTTATTTCACCTTTTTAAAAAGGTTTTAGTGAAATTAAAAGTTATGTATAGGAGAAGCAGAGCAAAATTCTTGTGCTGTTAAATGCTTGCCATCTTGGTCATGCCCCCTCCCCTTGAACTACCTTTCTTTGTGACTCAAATAGTTGGTGAGATAAGTTAACTTTCTCTCCTGGATTAGTTTCAGTATGGTGTTAAATCAAGATTATTTTGACTGGAAGCTGAAAGAACACTTACTTGTTCCTTGACAGAAACTTTTTTATATATTGTTTTCTGTTTTCTAAATAATGCACACTACCTGCAATGCAGACATTGAAGCTACTTTTCCCTATTTCTTAGTCCAATCCCTGATGACAGTGGTTTGCATCTCCTTCCATTGTTTTAGGACACTGACCTGGTATATTTGTTCTTGTGTTCTCTTACCAGTCCGCCTTTCCCTGTAGTTTGCATTTAGTTTTTTTTCTGTAGTTTCAAATGGCTCGTAACATTTATCCATACCTCTCAACCTGGAAACATCGAAAATCTGGACAAGGCCCATGAAAAATAGGTACAAATCTGTACACTGATTAATGTAAAACTTGCATACATAATTATGTAACCCTGCCCACTCAAATGAATTGTGGGATACCAACTTTCAAACACAAACTGAAGGACAACTAAAATATGGCACCAGAGTCCCCCTGCAGCAATTCCAAAGTCCTATTACCTGGCTATTTCACCCCATTTACCATAAACAATAATGTGTGCATACTGCTTTACTTCTACAATGATTATTTAGATTTTATTTTCACATTTTATAGTACAATGCTCAAACACCAATAGATAGTATAACAAAGCAATACTGTCTCATAATGAAAATAGACTTGTTATTGTTTGAACATTTTTCCAGTAGGCATTAGACAATGAAACAAAATGCTTGAACCAATAATGACAAAACTGCCCAATTCACATTTCCATCATAAAAGTCTACTTTCACACACACAATAACATATATTTTATATATATATAGGTCTACCTGACAACGTCAACAGCTTAGAATGCCAACAATGAGAACACCAACGCCAGAAGATTGACAAGTGAGAAGACCGACGGATGAAAACACCGACGCTGAGAACACCGACATGGGAAAAGGCTGTGTAAGTATGCGGTAGTGATGGACGTTAGGGTGCGAGTAAAGTAAGTGTGCGATATTGACGGTCTGTAGGGATAGGGGTGGGTTAAGTGAGTTAGGGTTAGGGCACGGGTTAGGTAAGTGTGCGGTAGTGATAGTCTTTGGGTTAGGGGCGGGTTAAGTGAGTTAGGGTTAGGGTGCGGGTTAGGTGAGAGTGCAGTAGTGACAGTCTTTGGGTTAGGGGTGGGTTAAGTGAGTTAGGTTTAGGGCACGGGTTAGGTGAGTGTGCGACAGTGACGGACCTTAGGGTTAGAGTTTGGGTTAAGGTTGTAGATAGTTGTGTATGTGAGGTTTAGTGTGGGTTTGTAAGGATTTTGGTGTGCTTGTGTTGTGTGTGTGCTTTTTGGACAGGGGATTTGTTTTGTTTGTTGATTGTCGGTATTATGGTGTGTCGGGCATGTGAGGTTTTGTGTTTGTGAACTGTCGGTTATGTGGTGTCGGTGATTTTGTTGTCGGTGTTGTGATGTGTCGGTGTTGTCAGGTAGACCGATATATATATATATATATATATATATATATATATATATATCAAATGACTATAGTGTAAGCCATAGGCACCTTGCACAGCTTCTCGCACTTATTTTCAGTTTCAGTTTTTTTTTGGGGGGGGGGCAAAAGAAAAAATATGGATACATTTCAAATATTGCTTGCATAATTTTGGAAAGTTACTAGAATAAAATGTTGTGTTATCATGATGTATTTCACTGCCAAGTCTAACCCAGGACCCAGTGCACTACAATCAGAACAACATACCACTATGCCAAATCAGCAGCATCCTGAAAGACATGAAGACTAAAACTTAAGTGGCTCATTTAGTGAATTCAGTTCTCACTTCTTTTCAGCATAGCTCTCAACCTCTTAGCACAAAAAAACTGGACAAAGTCAATAATGAGGGAATACAGCCCCAAAACAAGAACAAATTTCAAATACTGATCTTATAAACTTAGAAAATTGCTAGAATAAACGGTTTGTGTTACCATGTATTTTCTGAAGAATATAAAGGCTGAAATTCAAATGCCTGTCATTATTTTTTGAATTCAATCCTTTAGTGATTTGCTCCAAAAATCACGCACACACACACACGCACACACTCGCGCACACACAGACACACACACACACACACACACACACACACACACACACACACACACACACACACACACACACACACACATACACACACACTCACACACACTCCCTCCTTAGAAGAATCGTTGTTTGTATAAGTGCAGGACAGGAAAATAAAAAGCATACTTCGTTTAGCATACCTTCCAATGTTGTAGTTCAGCTGCAGGAAAATAAAAAGCATACCAGTGTCGGCTTTGATACATTCCAATGTTGAAGTTCAGCACAATCGGCAGCAGGAAAAATAAAAGCATACCAGCATTGGCTTAATACACTCAAGTGTTGCTGCAGAAAAAATAAAAGCATACCAGTTTGCAGTCACAGATGTTGTAGTTGCTGGCAAGCCAGATTTCAAACAGCCAGCCGGGAAAGCCTTGAGCTCAATTCTGACTGGCTGATGTGGCTGATGGTGCTGATGTCATCACACAAGTGATGACATCAACTCCGAAAGCACGGAAAATTAAAAAAAAAAACCTAAAAAAAAATCGGAAATGAAGGGGTGCCACTCGGGAATCGTGGCACCTCATTATTTGGACCCCAAAACTCAGTAAAACCAAGTAATTTGGGACGGTTGGGAGGTCTGCATTTATCTAAAACTTTGTTTCCTGCATCTGATCTCCAGCCTTAAGTCCATTGGTCCTTGCATTCTTTTTATATACTCTTGTATAGCTTAGGTTCCTTCCATGTGTTCCCATGTTAAGGCTTTGCCATTTTCATCCTATCCTGTAAGCTAGTACAGTATTATATAATATTTTAAAGTGGAGGCTTCTCCTCTTCCCTGGTTTCTCTAGCAATATTTAATAATTCTCCAGGGCATCTGCCATATGGAAACTCAAAAGGACTGTACCCACTAATAGCCTTTGACACCTTTGTAATGCCAAACAGAAACCATAGTACTAACTGGTCTTAGTTTTTACATCTACTGCAATAACTATTCTCAGCATGAGTTTTAATGTCCAATTAAAGCACTATGCTAATCCTTCTTTATGGGATTGTACACTGACAGTCTGTGTTGTTCAACCTGAAATCACTAGCAGAGTTAGTGCATTATTCTAAGCTTAAAGACAGTCCCTTGGTCATTAAGTATTTCATTATATAATCCTGCCCTGGAAAATAACAAGTCTAATTCCTTAGCTATAGATTTAGCATTAGCAATAAATTTGGTTTAGCCACTGGGTATTTAGTTGCGTAGTCCAAAACTGCCAAAATTGTACTGGAGCCCAGGTTCCAGAACTGGTGGTGGTGTTATGATATTGCACAACTCCTCTATTAGCATATCAATTACTTCACAGGCCAATGCATCTATTGACTCCAAACCCATCTGGCTGCTAACAAAACTTCCAGTCAAGTTGGTTGATGCAGGGGTTTTGAGGGATAAAGCCTTAAAAATGACCCACCCAACTCAGGTTCAATTAACAGCTTGGGTGACTGATGAAGTGGCAGAGAGTGATGGGCATACCCATCTTGGGTGGGAGGATAATTTTTGATGATGGTCCCTAAGGTTAGGAATTGTCCACAGAGAGACGTTACCCTCAGATGTGGCCGATAAGTAAAGGGATGGAAAAAGTGAAGCAGGTAGGGCATATAAAAGAAACTCCTTCCAGACAGAAGCAAAGATGGACACGCCCCTTGAATGTCCTTAGGATCATGACCAACCTCAGTAATTATGGACTAAGTTCAGGAAGGGTCAGATACTAGCTGGTAGACCTGGTATGGACATGAAGCACTGGAGGTTGGCCACCTAAGAATGATGTAGAAAAGGGAAGACAAAAAAAACTCCATTCCAGTCCTGTATCTAGCCATTGCTTGTCTGCCACTTCCTACTTCACTCCAAAATTTAAATAAAAAACTGGTCCTTTCCATACTTTCTGCCAGCAAACCAAATAAATACATCATCATCATCATCATGGGAGACTTTAACTTAAACCCCTGTGCATAGTTAAGCATGATTTAACCAAATTTCTTGCAGATCTCAGCCCACTCCAACTAGTAGGCATCCCAACTAGACCCAAACCCATATCTATTCACTGTTCACTTCTTGACCTCATTATTATAATCCATCCCAATAATAGCTCCTCTATCTCTATTCACTTACTCACTTTTAGTGAACATTGCCCAATCACATTCTCCCAACAAAATTTACAAGTCAAATAATCCTAAGGCTAATATCTTTCAGACCTAAACCCCTCGTAAACCCCCCATTCTACACTCAGGGCATGTTACTATTGATTGGTCTCCAGTACTCTCCCTTTCTAATGCTAACATTACACTAGTTAACTAACAACATTTATATCATGTTATCAAAAGATGGAAATAGCGAACGCGATTTCATCGAACTTAAAATATCTAAACCACATAATATCGAACATTCAGAACAGCTTATTTTTTCCTTGGGAAAAAATCTGCTATTCCGAAACACATACACACAACACAAGCACACCTCAAAAACATCAATACACAAACATACACTTATAATCCTACAACTAACCCTACACTAAAATATCCACTTACCTTAACCCAAACCCTAACTCTAAGGTCCATCACTATTGCACACTCACCTAACCCGCGCCTAACCCTAACTCACTTAACCCGCCCCCTAAACCTAATTCACCTAACCCGCGCACTAATCCTAACAACCACACAATCGCACACTTACCTGAACCCAACCCATAAATCTCCACCACAGCACTGAAAATAGTGAAGCCACAGAACTAGCCAACCGAATTCTTTCCCTAGGAAAGAATTTGGTGTTCTGCAGCTTCACTATTTTTAGTGTTCGATAAAAACGGGTCGATATTAGAACATTTGAAGTTTTAAAACTTCAGTGTTCTGATATAGACCAAACTAACAGTTACTATTCACACTTCAGAACACCCACTTCCCCAGGCTACTGAGAGACCCCAAAACAGAATGGCTCAACAAAGACTTCAAATCCCCAATGAAACTATCTGAAGAAGCTGGGAAATGTATTCACAAGACTCCTCTCCCAACAACCTTGGCCATTACAAAACTCTTAAGAGCATGTACAAACAGGGCATTCACAGACTCAAAGCCAAACAACTAAAAGCTTAACAAACCATTCTGTTTCACTACCCTAAACACTTCTGGAATTAAATCAACAAACTAAAAGGAAGACCCTCCCTGAATTATCCAATCTATGATACATAATCTGCCCATCTGGTTATCTTTCACTTTCTGACTTCCTCAGCTACCTCTCTGGCTATTCTGCATTCTCACCTATCCACAATGTGGCCACACAACAAAGACAGCAATCCCTTTATGGTAGAGTATCACACAAACAACAAGGTATTCCTTCAAGGTTGCCTCTCTGGTTAGGGTTTTATTAGAGATGTTGTCCTCAGGGTCACCATTGTTAAAGTCATAAATAAATAACATTAATTAATTTACCTTATATGCCTTTAGTCAGGAACAAGACTTCAGGATGTGCAAACAGAATTTTTTTCTTACAGCGCTGGGAGACATTCTTCATAGCAGATGTTAAAATAGTTTCTCTGAACAGAGACAAACCACATTTTTATACATTTGTTTTATCAAACCTGGTCATGCACTTTCATTACGTTACAATGACTGTGTCCTATAGAAAACTTTGCAAATGCCCTCATCCCTCGTCATTTTCACCTCAGACTTCATGTGAACACCTTTCTATACATGATTCACCTGCTTCCAAGGGGTCTTGTTTCTGACCTTGGATGTTTCAAACCTGCCCTAGCAACAATGCACTCCTAGCCTGGAAGAGTCAGGCTAACAAATTCCTTTTTGTAATAACTACATGCCTCAGTTCATGCAACATGTACTATTCTCTCTTATTACATACTAAAAGAATGCAGTTTAAAATGAACAGTAATACTGTAGCTTATGAAGCTGTATTTTTCCCAGCCCTGTATACAAATTACATTTGCTTTTTTTTTAACAATCATACTATAGCATCATTAATAAACTGAAATTAATATACATTTTTAATAAGCTGGTCTTGTCCCATAACAGTTTCCTCCCTCTGACACTGTCAGTGTCATACCATACATATAATTATATTTTTATTTTTTTAAGTTGATAAAATACGCCTCAGCATCATAATATTCATAATCAATTTTTGTCAAAATAGAACTATCATTGATTTGTGCATGCAGTGGCATTTCATGTGCAGGTGAGGTTAAACATCTTGTAATCAGAGCCTTTAGAATAGAAAATTCCAGAATGATTACAAATATAATAAAAATTACAATGACAATACCCTGAATTATGCTAGTTCCCAGGTTACCAAAAATACTGCCCAACCATCCAAAAAGTGTCCAGTTTTTGGATGTGCTGTCCAACTCTTTGGCCCTTAGTTCCATAAAATCTGTCAGTTTTTTTTTTTGTTCATCATGATAGTCACTAATGTACAAACAGCAACAACTCCCTATGAGGGCACATGACCCCCTTTTGTAGCAAGCATTATATCAAGTGCCATTCAGTTCTGTAACACCACAGTTCACATTTCAGTAATTTCTCAATTTGACATCCTGATGTGATGTGAAGTTTTGTTGGCCACCTCCTGTAGAATTTGAGCAAGCATGGTGATTTCAATCATTGTCCTTTGCACTCCATACCCAGGATTAAAGACTGAAAATACTTGCTCTGCCCAGTGGATTGCTCACTTATTTCTCAGTCTACCCGCTGGTGGGTTTTTGAAATGTTTAATAGCAGGAGTAATATAGCTTACAAAGCAACATCCAGACCAGTCTGTAGGCAACCAGGAGTAGGCACGATTACTACTGATGTAGTAATGGTCACTTTTCATGCCCATGCCACACCCCCAGGCATAGCTTTTTAAGTGCAAAGAGTCTAACACACTTTCATGCCTGGTGGCATTATATTTGCGTTTTCCTACTGGTACATTCCCATTTTTGGCATAACGTGTCTCTGTGGTTGCAAGTTGAAGAGAGACACAACCTTTGCAAAATCAGTTACATTATGCCAGGATAGACTGATGTCATTTCGGTCTTTTTCAAATGACACCTGTGATGCAGGGATGAGAATCATAGGAATCCCTACCTTAGAATAATTAGGTATATGTAAACATATCCAGCAGTTTGTTTTGTTTAGATATTTGGCATATTTTCGAAGGACCAGCAAGAAACTGTTTTCTCTTGACCAGTTTATAGAAAGGAAACAGCAGCAAAAGCATAGCAAAAGTACCTGTTGTTACTGGATTCATCATGGACTGCTACTGAAGTTGACCTTCTCACTGGGCAGATGATTTCTCTGTCACACCTCAATTTCCCTCTGTTGCCTGTGATAATTCATCTGGGATCCTCACGACAGGTCTTCTTGCAATGAGAAGAATGGATCCACATTGGTAGTCCTGTACAGTGAACAGCAGTCAGGGTCATCAGCAGGACCTGGAAAGGACCCCTCCACCTTGGGCTAAGGCTAATCTTCCTCTGGAAAATTTTAATGTAAACCACCTGGTTGTAGTTGGTGACAGGGCTGGTCAGGAGGCTTTGGTAACGCTGCTCCTACTGTTCGATGGTATTGCTGCAAAACATAAACGAGTTTCTTGCAGTATGAAATCATAGCATCATCTGACAAGGTTAAATTGGCATTTCCCACAGGAGGGGTAGCTGGAAGAGGGCCATGGGTCTCCCCATTAATATTTCATACAGACTCTACTTCCTGGTGGCATTCAGTGAGGCCCTCATGTTCATTAATGCTAAGGGAAGGGCTTTGGGCCACAGCACAAATCTTTGAAATTTTATTTTTACGGGTCCTGTTTACCCTTTCCACTAATCCAGATGACTGGGGATGGTTTTGACAGTAAAGACTCAACTTAGCATTAAAAGCTTTATATAACTCTTTAAACAGATTATTAATAAAATGAGTTCCCTGGTCACTGTTAACGACACTGGGTATATCAAATCTCGTTATATAATCAGATAACATTTCTTTTATATATGTGACTGCATCAGCTTTGCGACATGGGTAAACTTCCACACATGCTAAGAACATACACACTACCACCAAAATAAATTGTAAATTATTAGTCTTAGGCATCTGGATGAAATCCAGCTGTATATTAACAAAAAGGTCCCCAAGGTGGAGGTAAACATGCAGCCTTCCTGCTGGCATGTTTACTTACATCATATTGTAAACATACACTACAATTTCATACATACTGAAGTATCAAAGAAGAGACATGAGGGGCATATCAACTTCAGGTAATTTGATTAAATAAATCTGTCTTACCTGTATGATATGCCCTTACCAGGTAAGATAGCAAAGAGGCAGGCGCCACCATTCGGCCATCCAGATGTCACCATATGCCATCAGAGGATTTTCTGCATCCATCCTTGAGCGACCTCAGAACTTCTCTCTGTGTGATGCTTTAGCTTGAAAGGCTGACAACTTTTTAAAATCAAACACATCATTACTGTTGGAGTTTGCCATATCTAACATGTACAGATCTTTACAATTTTCTACTGCTTGTTTAGCAGCTTGGTCTGCCAAATTATTGTCATTTGTTACAGCATCTATTCCCTTTTGATGGGAACAACATTTGATTACAGACCACTTTTAAGGCAACAAAAGTGCATCTAACAATGATTTTATGTACCCTGAATTTTTAATTTGATTTCCTCAAGAGGTCAAAAACCCTCTCTCTCTCCAAAGTTGCCCAAAATCATGTACCACCCTGAAAGCATAACGGCTGTCTGCAAAAATACTGGCCACCTTGTCTTTAGCTAACTCACAGGCTTTTTGCAAAGCCACTAGCTCAGCTATTTGAGCAGAGTGAACACCCTCTAATCTTTTTTGCAACAATATTGTTTTATCGGTGCAGATTGCTGTTCCCGAGATCAATTTTCCTATGTGATCTCTTCCACAGGAGCCATCCACAAGCAGATGCATGTCAGCATTGGGTATAGGAATGTCTTTTAAGTCCTCCCTAGGAGAAAGCAAATAGTTAGTTACACACACACAATCATGCTCTTCACCATCCTCAGCAGTAGGCAACAGAAATGCAGGATTTAGAACAGGACAGTGGATGAGAGAGATAGGTGGATCAGAAAGAAGTGTAAGTTCATACTTAGACATGCAGTCAAGAAGGGATGAGTTTCCTTTTAAGAAATAAAGATGATTCAGTGTGAGGGATAGCTACTGTAAGATCCTACTCTGAGATATTAAATGACCAAGATAACGTACCTGAGGTAACCATAGCTGTAATTTTTTTTGTTGACACTTTGCGTGCTTTTCTTGCAAGGATAGTCAGAAGATGCAAGGTATCCTGTTAGCACCAAATTTCTTTCAGCAATGTTATCAGTAAATCATTTACATATTGTACTAACACAGACCCAACAGGAAATGTCACATTCTCCAAATCATTTGTAGAATTTAAGAAAATAATCTAGAAGATTCAGTATATCCTTGTGGCAACCATGTCCATGTATATTGCTGTCCCTGACAAGTAAAAGCAAACAGAAACTGACTCGCAGGGTAAATAGGTATAGAAAAGAATGCTGAACATAAATCTATCACAGAAAAGTAACTAGCTGTAGGTGGTATGCAACTCAGTACTGTTGCTGGATTTGGAACAAAAGTAGGTAGCACTGCATTATTTACAGCCCTTAAGTCTTGTACAAATCTATAAGTATCCTTTCCTGGCTTTTTCACTAGAAAAATAGGAGTATTACAAGGGCTTTTAGCTGGTATTATTATTCCTTGCTGTATTAGAGACTGAATTACATGTTTGATTCTCTGCTCTGCTTCCGGCTTTATGGTACTCCGGGGAGTGATTTTGATAGATTTAATATTATTTTTACTGGTTTTGCTGATTTCAGTATATCTACTTCACTTGCATGCTTAGCCCACAAGTTAGCAGGTACCTGCTGTAGTAACTCTTCATTTGCCTGTATGCTTCCAGCAGGCTGTTCCTCAGATTCTGCTAAAACTGCTAATACTCCCCCCTCTGATTCTGTTGGAACATTTAGATGCACCCCTTCTGGGGTACAGTAAATAGTACAACCCAGCTTACATAACAAATCTCTTCCTAGTAGGTTTACTGGTGCAGTAGTACTCAAAGGAAAGAATGTTTTTTTTTTTTTTTCAATTGGACCTAGAGAAATAGTTATAGGTTTTAAAACATGATATGTAACAGTAGCATTTGTTACACCAACTGCCTTTACTTTGTTTTTATACTGGTATTTAACTGTCTGAAGTAACTTTTAATACAGACCTAGTGTTGCCAGTTTTACCAAGAATAGAATTGGCTTTGCATTTATTTTTATTTTAACATAGCAAAGGGAATAAGATTCATGTTTGTTTTATTATCCTGCCATAGTCAGTATGGTGATTTGCAGCACTTAATAAGGACTTTAACCCCGGGATTCATGAAACTTGGCGCAAGGATGACATTAGCCTTGCGCCGACCGTGTGGCGTAGAGATGGCGCAGCAGCACCACATGCATATTAATGATGGTGCACTGCCGCAATGGCCACGCACATAGTAAACGTGCGTAAGTGCAGGGGTTGTGTCCAAGTGCTGCACAGAGGCGTGAAGATGTCGGCTGCATATGCGCAACCTAAAATGCTGACTAGTACAGCCTGCCTCTAATAGTAATCACTCCTGTCAGTGTCCGTGGATACTGAAATGTATGCAAAGCATGCAAGACAGTTTTGCGAACACCAAAATAAAAATTAAACACAAAGGCACGCAGCTGAATATTAAGTCCCCGTCCCTCAAACAAATGACATTTAAAACCCTGTGCCTGTATTCCATTGTAGTGTCGATAGTTATACCAAGTGGAAGCGAAATGCATCGTGTTAGCGTGCCGCCAATTGCTAAGCCTAGCCCAATGGTTAGGGTTACCACCTGTCCCACATTGTGAGGGACAGTCACCCTCTGGGCAGTTGTGTCCATACCAAAGCCATTATAAATGTCAAATGTCCTGCGATTGTAGGACATAATTATGTCCCATATTTTATGCAATAGTCCCATACAATACTTATTTCCATATGTAAAATACCTAAATGTTACAAGAAACAGAATAAGCAAGTAAACAAAACAGAATAAGCAATTAAACTGCAACAACAATAAGCTTACATTTAGGCATAAAACTAAAGTACTATCCTTTGTACTGACCGTGGGTATGTGTTGGCCTGTAAAATCTGATGTGTGTCCTGAAAATGCCCCATCTTGGTCATATGAAAAGGTGGCAACCCTACCAATGGTCAGAGCATTCACCCAATATCTGACCATTCGCGGTCCAAGTCGTCCTTGTTAGTACAGCCCAAAGATGAATGGGTATTACCTGTGTCTACCTACCATGTCATGAAAGATAAGTATTTGTGTGTACCTATGTGCGTGAAGTACAGCATGTGGAAGAATAAAAATGCTAGGGTAGTCCTCACAGCCATATTGGTACCAGAGATATGTAGTGTACGCAATGTGTTCTGTTGACTGTGCCATGGGCCATCAACCAGAGAAGGGATGGATGGTGTGTATGGAATATGGGGGTGGGGGGTGACAGGTAATGTAATAATTCGCCAAGGGGAGACTGGGTTGGATGCACAATAGGTGAACTGGAGGTGTACAAGGGAGCAGTGGGTGAATCAGAAAGAAAATCAAAGAACAAACATTCACATCCACAATACAACCTGACAGGCTATACTGTAGAACACAATCCCACAAACATATGTACATTAAAATGTGTGATACACATGTACAGAAACGTTACCAGCACATACCCACATAATGGTCTGGCCTGAACTGTGCCATCCAACCCCACACACCTGGATACATAATTAAATACCCATCATCCCCTCCACAGCACACCACCCCCCCCCTTCCTGAACATCCACCAAAACCACCCATACTCGGGCTGCTAGCTTGACGCAGCCATATCTGCACAAAGTGACCCCTACTCATATCTAGTAGGCAGTCTCACCCTAGGCAGTCTCAGGATTGCAAACTATGTATCCCTTACATGTATAACCCTACCTCATTTTCGAAAAGCCAAAAGAATCAAGGTCATCGGTCCCCACAAATTTTGGATATCCCTCATGGGATAAGTATCTGTTCTAAATATTAGAGTTTGTGTCACGACATGATGTCCAGTCATTTAGACATCTGGACACAAGTTGTATGAGCAGTAGTTGTCCACAAGACTGCTCAGCCTCCAGCAGGTCCTGCAGAACCTACGACCCAGGATTAAACACCTGACCGTGATGCATGTCTTCCCATGTGCATTATCGGAAATATACACCTTACACATTCACATAGTGGCAGTCGGATATAGGGTGATTAAGGCACTTTAAAGCAGACGTAAGTAGGGTTACCACCTGTCTCACTTTGCGAGGGACAGTCCCTTTTTGGGCAGTTGTGTCCTGACCAAAAATAATACAATGGCAAATGTCCTTCCTGTGATAGTAGGAAATAATTATGTCCCATATTTCATGTAACAGTTGCATAAAACAGTTATTACTGTATGTAAAACACTTAAATGTGACAAGAAACAGAATAAGCAACTAAACTGCTACAAGAATAACCTTTCATTTAGGCAAATAAGTAAAGTTCTAACCTTTGTACTGACCATGGGTATGTGTCGGCCTGTAAACTTCGATGTGTGTCCCGAAAATGCCCCACTTTGGCCATTTGAAAAGGTGGCAATCCTTGATGTAAGCGGGTATGCAAGCGTGTATGCGCGACGGTAAGTGGTGGTGATTCAACGATATGGAAAATGTAAATAAGCATGTAGGTGTATATGCATGTGTATGTACAGACTGATATATATATATATATATATATATATATATATATATATATATATATATATATATATATATGTGTGTGTATGTATATATATATATATATATATATATATATATATATATATATATATATATATGTAGATATGAAGAATGAACATGGTCACAATATAGCAGTCATAACGAATGTGAAGGGAAACAGCAGCGGACCCCTCCCCCGTAATATTTAGTGCTGTTATAGGTTCATAGGTTCATAGGTTCATACTAGGCTATCTGCCGTGGGGCATTTATAAGCCTAGACCGATTGTGTTTGGCTTACACCACCCCTTGATTTGAGTATACTGTGCCCTTTTTAAAGTTTAGTTTACTGTGCCTCTGTCTAATAGTGACACGGAAGTAATCCCCGGGACAAACCTACGATCCCCCATCCACTCATCAAGATTCTTCTTGAAGAAAGTCAGTGAGATGCTCTGCCTAACATGTATTGGAATTCTATTCCAGAGCAAAGGGAGCCTCTGGGTTATGAATCTGTCCCTCCAGCATGTTTTATTTATTTCTGTGCTGAGGTTCAAGTCCCTCAAGCGCGTGGCTCTAAGGGATTTAGATTTACTGAGGTGGAGCATGTCCATTAATTCTGGGTTGGACATAGCTTTATATGTCAGGCATAGATCGCCTCGAAGTAGGCGGTATGCAACTGAGTAGAGCTGGAGTTTTTCTAACCGAGCAGCATATGGCATCTGTTTGAGTCCCTTGATCCTCCTGGTGAGGTACTTTTGGGGTCTTTCTAATTGCTGCAGGTGTCGGGTAAGGTACATCCCAAAGGGTCCATTGTATTCTATGATGGGCCTGATGAGGGATGAATAAAGGGGCACGATTACCTCTCTTGATCTAGATGTGAATCCTTTCATGATGAGGTGGGCTATGTAGAAGGTCTTTCTAACCACTTTGGCAATGTGGTTGTCAAAGGAGAGATTGCTATCAACTTGGGTCCCCAGATCCCTAATTACTTTCTCTGTACTTAATGGGTTACCACCTATGTGGTAATTTGTGGGCACATTGTTTTTGCCAAAGGGTATGACTATACACTTTTTGGCATTTAGCTTTAGACCATGGCTCTGGCACCAGTTATCCGTCTCTGCGAGACCTTTTTGAAGGATGTTTGTGTCAGATGGAGAGTTGATTATGGCGCCCAGTTTGCAGTCATCTGCGAACTTGGTGAGCCATAGACCTCCCACGTTGGCCTGTACCTCAGAAAAGTAAATACCGAACAAGAGAGGTCCCAGGACAGAACCTTGTGGGATGCCACTTGTGACCGGTTTAGAGTCTGAAATGGCTCCTGAAACTCTGACACTGTGGGTTCTGTCTTTGAGCCAGTTTGCGACCCATCTTGTGACATAGGTTTATATTTAGACTGGATAGCTTATCTATGATGCCCGAGTGGGGTATTGTGTCAAATGCTTTGCGAGGTCCAGATAGGCTGTATGGACTACCTTCCCTTCATCTATGGCCTTGGTGACTATTTCGAAGAAGTCGACCAGGTTCAAAAGGCAGGATCTGCCCTTGACGAAGCCAAATTGGGTAGGATCTAATGTCTGTAGGTCCCCAACGTCTTTGTTTATGAGTTCCATGATGATCCTCTCCATAACCTTGCAGACTAGGCTAGTCAGGCTTATGGGCCGATAGTTTCCAGGATCTGCAGAGGCGCCACCTTTGTGGAGTGGGACCACTGTTGCTCTATGCCATTCTTTGGGCACATAGCCTGTAGAGAGGCTGAGATTGTACAGCAGTTTTACTTGAGGGATTAGTTCTTCTTGGAGTTCATGTAGGACGCAACCCGGGATGCCATCTGGTCCCATGGAAGCAGTGTTTTTGCTTTGGAGAGGGCGGCCTTCACCTGAGCATCAGAGATGTTTGGGAGGCTGCACTCTGCCGGGATAGATACTTGCTCTTTTGGTGGGGGGGGGGGAGTTTGCACTGAACCTGTCTACCAGGATATTGGCGATATCTGTGGGTTCAGCGTATTTTTTGTCGCTTAGAATCAACTCAGAACAAGTCTGGGAGTTGCATCCCAGGTTCCTAACATAACTGAAAAAAGCCTTATGATTGTCTTTAGTGTCCTGTGCAATT
>NC_056744.1:994760408-994799534 GCF_019279795.1 Protopterus annectens
CCTGAGATATTAGGACAAAATTATTTCCTATATTTTATGTAATAGTTGCATAAAACAGTTATTCTGTATCTGAAACACCTAAATGTTATAAGAAACAGAATAAGCGACTAAAATGCTACAAGAATAAGCTTTTATTTAGGCAAAGAAGTGAAGTTCTGTCCTTTGTACTGGCCATGGGTATGTTTCAGCCTGCCATATCTGAAGTTTGTACCAAAAATGTCCCACGTTGGGCATTTGAAGAGCTGGCAACACTAGGATCATGTGATTGAAGACCTGGAAACAGAGTGAGATGGCCCAGTTGGGGTCTGCCAGACTCAAGACTTGACACATGAAAAAATAGCCATGGAAGGTGATCTTGAATGTTACAAAGTGACATTCTAGAGTGAACTGGAACCAAGTAGACTGGGCAAGAGTCCAACTATTCCAGCTGACAGGAAAGGTACTCAAAACATGCATGGACATGGAAGAGACTGATAGCATGGAATATGATAAAATTAAGAAAAGAACTTCCAGTCATGGCTACTAAAGAATTAAAACCAGTGAAAAGATTTATTCTGAGATACTCTTTGCAGTTAAAAGGCAACATAAGGAAGAAAAATAAAGTGAGAGGTTGGTATCTTCTCAAACTGAGGTAGCAGAAAGCGTCAAGATAGCCAAGACAATAAAACAGAAAGTAATTTTTGTTTAGAACTACTTTTGCAGCTGAAGATACAGAAACAATTTTAAGAGACGAAGCTACACCTTCCACATTGAGGCAAGTTATTGAAGAAAGTAATCCTGAGTACGTGGACATACAAATAAGACAGATAAACTTTAAAAGGCACAATGGAAAGATGATACTGTAAGTTGAGCAAAAGAGAACATACCTAAGTATGCAACTAAGATAGTGAATAGCATGTTCCAATTACTTTGAGTTAAAAATGACCTATTATATAGAATAAATAAAGATATAGAAGGAATTCTCCACCAGGTACAAGAGCTATACCCAATAACGGACTAGATATGAAGCAAGCCCATAACATTGTGTTTGCAAGTGGGGATGGACAAACCTAAAGCAAGAGCATCAGCCAAATTTTAATGGCCAGGTATCATGAAAGAGACAGAGACCTTCTGCACTTCCTTCCCAATATGCTACAAAAATGCACCTCATCCTGGATATAAAAGTCCCTTGATCCCAATGTTTTGCACAGAAAAAACATTTGAATGCATTGCCAATGAGATGGTGGGGCCATTGCTAAAATCCAGCAATGGTCATCAGTACATTATACACATAAGAGACTATATGACAGAACTTCAAGAAGCATTTCCATTATGCACACTTAGTGTTGATGTTATTGCCAAGGAATTGTTACTGTCATTTATCAGAGTGGATATCCCTATGGAGATGCTTACTGACCAAGGCACTCCCTTTATTCAAAGGTTCTGCATCAGTTCTGCAAGTGTTTTAGAGTCAGGCAGTTGAAGACATACATCTACTATACATAGACTGAAAGATTAGTTGAAAGGTTTAATAAATCATGAAATCCATGTTAAAGAAAGATGTTGATGCAGATGGAAAAATGATTCTAGCTGCTGCCCTTACTGCTGTTCACAAATAGCAAAGTGCCACAAGCTTAGTATGGGTTTACCCCATTTGAACTACTGCATGGCAAGCATCTAGGTGACCACATAACATTGCAAAGAAATCAAAGGAGTAGCAAAATACAGCAATCAAAGCATAATATGACCCTATTTTAGTTTACAGGACAGATTAAAGTTGATAATGGCCATAGTAAAGGATCACAGACAAAGAACTCAGGTGCCATTTCAGGTGAAGGGATGAAAAATTCAGAAAAAACTGCAATAAACTCCAAAGTTAGATAACCAAGAAAAATAAAAAAATTAGCAAATTTGTCACATTATGTACCAAAGCCCTAGAAGGAAACAGAACATCTTTGTTTAAAGCATAAAAGCAGAAAGTATGATAATTTTTGTTAAGAAACAAATGAGTGCTGTCAGAAATACTTGAGACAACTGTACTAATGGAATATAGTGCATAGAGACAGCACCTACAGTGAAGCATAGTCTATGACCATATTAGTAAGAGAAGAAATTAAAAAAATACACAAGCTAGGCATAATAAGAAAAATCAAAAAGTGGAGTGAACTAAATAGTGTTGGTCCTCCTAAGTCTCTCTTCCCAGTTCCTTTTTTCCATATATTTTTCTGTAATCCCCCTCCTTCAAAGATGAATTTTCTATTTTCCCTTTGTCTTAGCATCTGTCTCATCTTGATTATCCCCTTATTTGCAAATTGCTCTTTCTCTGATCCCATCCTCTTCTTTTCATGCATTCCTTTTCCATATTTCCTTGTCCAAGGCTACCCATATTCTTATTATACTTTCTAGGATTTCTTCTGTTCTACTGTGTAGGCATTCTTCATGATTTGTCTACCTCTTCCAGTTGCTTACCATTGTCTGCTTAGTAGGAGTTACCCCAACAGCTAATTGAGGCCAGTTTCAGATGAACTGAGCTGAAACTGATACTTGTATAATATTTTGACAAAATGAAGTGAACAACAAATTGACTATTTTGTGTGTTATTAATTACAATTTTTGGCTTAACACTCAGTCCATGACTACATGAAATACGGACAGCAATAATTTTGACACAAAAGAATGGTTTGGTGTAAAAGAAAATAGAGGAAAAAATATCTCTAAAATGACAAAATGCGGAAACTGTAGATATTGTAGATTTATAAATGATGGACTGTATGTGGTAATAAATTCTTATGAAACAACTATACCATGTCCAAGTAAATGTAATTGCAATACATCTAAATTAGTATATGTGGCAACCTGTGTATCATGTGAAGCATTCTATGTCGGTAAGACAAACCGGAGACTAAAAGAGCAATTAGAAAAGAAAATAAATTCAATGCTTTATTTATTCATAGTAAAGAAATGTATAAATTTTACTAGGTTTATTTTCTTTATAATAAATAGAGTTGTAGTAGATGGGAGAGGAGGGGATATAGAAAATGAAGTAGAAGTAAAAGAAATGAAATGGCAGATGCGTTTAAACGCCCAAAATCCACCAGGACTAAATGACAACATTTCTTTGAAACCACTGTTAAAACAAAGAGCAAGTGTTATAAAATAGAGTTTGGGAGAGATATACATATATATATATATATATATATATATATATATATATATATATATATATATATAAATATATATATATATATATATATATATATATATATATATATATATATATATATACACACACACACAAAATGTTTTGCATAAAATTGGATTATACAATATGTGGTTTTATATGTGTGGATGAAAAATTTTGGATTGTTTTTATTTACTTAAACTAAAAGGAAATGATGTAATCAATTAGTTAATTTATTGTGTGGAATGATTGGATGCTGCTTCTTTTTAAACTGTAAGGTTTTAAAACCAAAATGACTCTGATGATGCTATATAAATTTAGCGAAAGCGCTTAGTCTTTTGGTTGTGAAAAATAAATTCCCATTTTATAAACGTCTTTATTACGTGGTTGGAATATTTTTATTTTTATTTATTTTTTATTCTTTACCAATTTTGACACAATATTAATTTCACTGATAACTCTATTAGTTGATTTAATGACAGGAATTTAATTAAATGTGAAAGATATTGCTGCAAATGGTATACTGGTCAGGCTGACAAACTGAATATAAACTTAGTTGTCTTTAAGAAAATATTGGTTAATTAAAACAGACTCAACATCTAATTTATAATTTTTAAGTAATCAACATATTCACTCACAAACATGAATAATGCAATAAGCAACTTATAAATTAAATAGTAGTTTATTAACAATTAGGAGTAATTCTTGGTTCAGAATTTAGGAAGTCTTGTCATTACCTAATTTCTTCACAATCAATACTTTGGTCTAGAACATTTTGCAATTGTCTGACCAGGGTGCACTTGTCTTCTAGATGTATGCAAACTGTCTTAACATCTCTCTTGGTGAAATTTTCCACTTGTCAGCACAGGAAAGCTGTGGTCTGACAGAAAACTTTTGATGTTATCTTGCAGTAGTTTTCCTACCTCAACTGGGGGACAAGATTATGCTTGTCACAGTTTATAAACTGTAGTCTGAATGCTTTTAATCTACAAAAACTTCCTTCTCTTCTGAGAATTGTTTATCAAGACATGCCCGGGGATTCATGAAGCTTGCGCCAGGTGCCGGAGTAGCATCGGTGATCTAACGCCAAATATGGCCGCCAAGCGATTCAGGTACGAGCTGTTTCCACGCGCACTACCGGTGTATGCCAGAGCTGCGCAGCTCTCAGCGCATGTATGCTAATTACGCCATGCGCAGCAGTGTAGCATGCAAATGAAGGTATATAGCGATTCATGAAGTGGTGCAGGCGTAGCGTAAGCATGAAGAAATGTAAACCAAAAAAAGGTTTACATTTTTTCAAACATAAAATCGGAGCCATGAAAGCAGACCAAACTTATGTATTATAATGTTAATATATGCCAATGGCTAAATATATAGCCAATGACATAAAAGAACATGCACAATACATAAAAAATAACATTTAATGTCATGGCCACACTAACACAAAGTAAAACCGCAGTGCATTGGTGCGCAAACGGGATCACAATGAAAATATATTTAGATGTCATAAAACTGCAATGTAACACAATTCATGAATTCCCCATAATAGTCAATGGCACGCATGCTACACGGTAGTGGTGCTGCGGTAGAGTTGTTGCCTCATAGCAAGACGTTGTCCCATTCGATTCTCAGCTAGAGCGTCTTCTGTGTGGAGGCATACGTGAATGGGCATGCCTTAGTTGAAAGTTGTGCATCAGTGCTGGTAACTCGGCACGTAAAAATCCTCTACCAAACATTAGGGGACTGGAGTTCCGCTGTGGCGACCCCTAACCAGGATAAGCCGAAAGACACAACAACGCATGCTATACCACAACCATGGTGCAAGGGTTGCTAAGGGTCTGTGACTATTTTCTGCATGGTAACTAGGAATTAGTAGTCAATGCCATGAAAAAGAGTCAAGTAATACTGAATCGCAAACTCCCCGCTGGTGTAAGGATGTACCACATGGCGTAGTGGTACAACACTGAGGTGTGGCCTGGAGGTAAACATGACATCAAGAGAGGGGTGTGCCATCGTAGCTGTAAGCACATTGGAGCATTGCTAATCCAGGTTGCCTGTTGCTAAGCAAAGCCACAGGATAGGAGTGTGGAAGTAACCATAGCTTTGCTTAGCTGAGAGCACACCGAAAGTGCATGTGAACGTGGATGAAAACACACTCAAAACCCAGTAAATGGCTGTGCGTGGCGTGCACCACAGCTAAAACAGGAAGGATATGGGAAGACAATAAGGAAATGCTGCAGCATTGTAATTGGAGTACAAATGAGTAATTAACACCTAGGAACTCACAGTGGGCCATTAACAACAGCTAACAAGGCTGCTAGCAGCTTCCTGCAGAACAGGAAAGGGGAAGTGCCATACTGCAAAGAAAAGAGAATTGTCACAGCAGAACAAAGCAAACTCGCAGTAGATCAGCTACATAACACATTTCGCAACACAATCCTGGGTTGTAAAAGTACAAAACAAGAAAGCAGGCAGCTGGATGCATGCCTGACAATGGGAGTGGAATAAGGTTGAAAAGTGAAGTAAAGGGCAATAAATGAATCATGACAGTCAAGCGTAAGTCAACACCAAAGGCCCCACAATAGCAGTACCGGCTGTAAAACCCATAATTAAGATACCCTGCAGCTGGAATTGCACATGCACACCCAATTACACCGGCATCATCCATTGCACAATAGTATAAGCTGTGAAAGCCCCCCCCCACACACACACTTGTGTATTCTCAGAAACTCTGAATCATTGGTGTATACAGACGGGGAACTTTTAATATGTACATGTCAGGGGCTGCCATAGCTTTGATTCACCAGCATGTGTTGGAGACTGACGGTGATGTGGAGGATGATGCTGACAACCATCTTGGGCACTAGAGGAGGAGAAGAGTGTTCAGACCCAGGGTAACCTACCAGGGGCTACATGATCTGGAGATAGTAGAGAATTACAGGATGGACAGGGACACCATACAGCAACTTGTTGAGCTGTGCCAGTCATGCTTCAGTGCCAGAAGTAACAGAGGGGAACCCATCCCAGTGGATACGAAGGTATGTGTAAGCTTGAGAATACTAGCCACAGGTAACTTCCAAATGCCAAATGGGGATATCATGGAGATCTCACAGGCATCAGCATCCAGGGTACTCCACCATTTCCTGGATGCCATGTTACCACATGCCAATGAGCACATATACTTCTCCCAAACACAGAAGGAGTTCACCAGCAATATGCGTCTCATCCACCATGTGGCAGACTACCCGGAGGTTCTGGGTGCAATAGACTGCACACACACATACACATCAAGACACCACCCGGTGAGCAGGGTAGGCACTACATAAACCACAAGGGATACCCCTCCATCAACTGCCAGGTCATGTGCAATGCCCAGGGCATTATCATGGATGTGTGTGCTGGCAGCCCTGGAAGCTATCACGACTCCCACATATGGCATGCCTCACAGCTGTATCAGGTATTTGCCAGGGGGGGCATCTCATATGGCCACCTGGTGAGGGATCCTGGCTATGCACTGGAACCGTGGATGATGACTCCCATCAGAATGGCACACACAGCCACGCAAGAACGCCATAATAAGGCACACGCAGAAACCAGAATCATCATAGAGCACATGTTTGGGATGCTGAAATCACAGTTCCGTTGCTTGGACATATCTGGTGGAGTCTTGCAGTACTCTCCAGGCACGTGTGCCTACATCTTCATAGTATGTGCCATGCCACACAATATGATCCTGTGTAAACAGCTGCAGCAGGGACAGAATGGTGAAGACCCTCACAGCCCACCACCATTGCCAAGGGCCCCACAGGCAAAGAGGGACTCAGACCACGAACACCCTGTGCCAGCTCCAATAGGCAGATGGAGGCGTGCCCAGTATGCCCATGCCTTGGCAAAGAGGGAACGTATAGCACACAGACTGACAGTGTAGGCACTTATGGACTGACACCCTTCTCCACCTGCACACACAGCAAACATGGATGGCACACACACACACGACCACCTGTAAATTTTCATGTATAGATGATCTACTGTGTGTGTATCCTACATAGGTAGCCCTCAACTATTGTACACACAACTGCCATTGGCACAAGGTAAGTCAATACCTGAACAGTAAATTAAGCTATCAGCCTGTGTCCATACTGTATGTATAGGTTCATAGATACATAGGTAGGTACATGCCTAACTGCCCGAGGCCAATCATAAGCATAGAAAAAAAAGGGTCTGCTGTTGCCACCCCATTGATTAACTAACTGTCCCTCTGTGGAGCAAAGCCAATTGCAGGATCCCTGGGGTGTATCCACTGTTCCCCACCCACTCTGCATGGATTCCATGGAGTGTTAGTGAGGGGGTTTGTATAATGTAATCAGGGATGTAGTTCCAAATAATGGGGATTATCTGTGACAGGAATCTGCTCAGATGATTTGCATGTTACATAGTATACCTTAAGCACAGCTTGCATATATAGGTAGTATTCCACAGAATAATAAACATTTGGAACACACAACCACTGAAATGTGTGTTAATCACCCTTGCACTACTAGTGCCTGCTCTGAGAGGTAAAATTACCACTGCCAGGATTAGAACACGCAACCATGTACACAATCTTCACAATAACCTACCACAAATTACCTGATATGTACCAATGGCAGCTGTGTAGACTGACATGATAAAACACAAAAGGTAGGAATGTGTGGAAATAGGACAAACTGGCATGTACCCAATGAAAGGTGTATGCGATATATATATATATATATATATATATATATATATATATATATATATATATATATATATATATTATATATAAATCAACACATATATATATATATATATATATATATATATATATATATAGAGAGAGAGAGAGAGAGAGGGAGAGAGAGAAAGAGATATATGTCGATATATGGGGATATACACACAGACACACACACACATATATATATATATATATATATATATATATATATATATATATATATATATATATATATATATATATATATATATATATATATATATATATGTAGATATATAGATAGGTTAACAACATCTACATAACCATAGAGGTACATATAAATGGGATACCTACTACATACCAACTGCTTGACATACTGATGTGTGTAATCACGAGGCTTAAAGTCCAAAAGACCACAGTACTGAAACACCAGAAGTGCGTGGTTTAAAATCATGATGTTAAGGGACATTTAGTCAGTGCTTCTGGTGTTGTGGTTCAGGTAGGTTACTGTGTGTACATGTGTTTCTGAGGGCTGTAGTGTGTGTAAGTGTGTGTTCTGAGTGTGGTGTGCATTCCTGGGGGACTGTAATGTGTGGGTGTGGGTTTGCTTTGTGCGTCTGTTTGTGCAGTCTAGGAGGTAGACTGAGATCCATGATGATGTGCTCCATAGCTTTGCAGACCAGGCTAGTCAGGCCTATAGGGCAATAGGTCTCGTGGTCCGTTGTGGCGCCACCTTTGTGGAGTGGGATAACTGTTGCTGTGTGCCATTCAGGGTGCACAAAGCCCAATGCGAGGTTATTATTGAACATGGAGCATAGGTGGGGAGGCAGTATGTTCTGAAGTTTATGTAAAACGCAGCCTGGGATGTTGTCCAGTCCCATGGATGCTCTGATATTGGCTTTAGAGTGTGCAGCTTTTACCTGTGTAGTTGTGATTACAGGGACTCTGCACTCTTCCTATATAGATATGAGCCCTTTAGTGGGTGAGAGGGGGGAAAGGTAGCACTGAACCTATCTGCCAGGATGTTGGCAATATCAGTTGGTTCTGTAATGTTCGTGCCTTTGTGCTGCAACTCAGAGCAGATCTGGGTGTTGACATTGCGATATTTGACATAGCTATAGAATGCTTTGTGGTTGTTGGAATTAGTTGTGGTTTTGTTTCCGTAGCTAACTTTGGAGTATCTTATAAAGGATCTCACCTTCTTACTGAGGCTGACCAGGGAGCTCCTCCACGCATGGGATTTTACTCTCTTTTGCAACAGTGTCTTCCTCCTGTTGTACAGTTTGTTTATGGCGTGGACCACCAGATTGGCTTCCTTAATTAGGAGCATAGCATCTTGGTTCTGTTTGGGATAGCATGATCCATGCACTCATGTAAGTGCTTATAGAGTGCATTTGTGTAGGATTCAGCAGTTGTAACAGTATTGTCCATCTGCATGGGTGTCATGAAGTTCACCACGTCTGTCTTAAGAAACATGAAGTTGGCTTTGTAGACATATTATACTGTGGTTCCCTTAATGGGGGGGTGGGGGAGGGATGTGGATATCAAGGGTGTTCAGCTTATGGTCAGATCGGACCAACGAGGAGTTGACTTCAGGTGTGGAACACCGGTCACTCATGTTGGTAATGCCTAGGTCTAGGATATTGTTGTCCCTGGTGGATGTATGGATATGCTGATCCAGGGCATTGGTGTTTATGAATTCCGGAAAGCGTTGAGCTAATGAGTTGGTACACGAGTAGTTTTCTCAGTTAATGGTGGGGTAGATTCAGTGAGACTATGTGATGAGTGTGGTGTGGTGCGAATGTTTATCTTCTCCACATGACTGTCAAGGTCAGGCTTGGTTGGAGAGAGCTTTACCTCCAGTTTGGCTAGATAAGTGCATATCTCACAGGTTGTAGAGTTGAGTGGTAGGCAGAGAGGGTTGTCTGTGTACATGAGGCAATGTCTACATTGCCTCAAGATGTCCAGATTCATCAGATAGACAGGAGAGAACACTGGCAGCTGACCCTTGGACATGCCTGAATATAAAACTAATTTCCCCTGGATAAGTGAAGAAAGTCAGTACAAGAGCTATTTTACTGTAAGCAAGTGAAAAAAGTATGTACAAAACCTGTTTACCTCTAGGTAATGAGGAAGATTGAGTGCTATAGTAATTAGTAGATTACGTAGTGCTTACAAGTTCTGAACAAGTGCTGAGCATGAATAAGCAATCCAGATAGGGTCTTGGATAACATAAACACACTGCCCCCCCAACAGGTACACAATCATATATCCATGTACACCACAGAGCCCCTGTACCCACAACTATGCAGGTACAAGCTGCACTCAGGCTGCATGCACCTGTCCACATCCCAGGTTGTATCATACACATATGGCAAAACAAGTTCCTCTCCACATACACATCATGTAAAACAGCTTCATGCCAGGCTGTGTACACACTGAATGGTGCACACCAACAGGTATCACAACCCACAAAGGGGGAGACACCACTGATAATGGGAAGTACTGCACTACTACCCTGCTATGTCTGGTCTGAAAGGCCATGAACCTTGATCAAATTATTTGATGTCAGCAGTACAGATGTAGATGACAGTAAGGTTGATTTCACAATGCATATCATAACCTTGCCAGGCCATAGGACATCATTACCCATACTGTGTTCCACCTACACTCGGTATACTAGATGCACATTCCTATGTTACAGGAGTGTTTTGCAACGGGACTGCTGGCTGAACCAACACAACAGAAGATGTCTGAATAATACATGCACATCACACCAGTGCCAGCTACAGTAAGATATCTGCCTATTGAAGTATGTGAATGACTATGACATAGGAGCAATAGCTGACTCAGAGTGTTGTGGACAACATACAGAAGGGGCTTTGTGGGTGAGGTGTGTGTGACATATGGCCACAGTCTGACAGCTACATATTGCATTGTCACCCCTATGTTAATAACCCTGTACCCATGAACTACCACCTAGGCAGTGGTCAACTTAATGGACACTGTGTGTAAGGGATGCAGCTGGGCAATTGTCTTTCCTGTGATAGCTACATCACCACACCTGTCAGGTAGTCATATGTGGCAACCCTAATCATGACAGGGTGCCATCTGTGAATATAGAGATCATTGTCCAGCCATACACAACACTCAAGTGACCCATATTAGATCACATATTTCCTTTAAGGGGTATTGGCCATGTTCAGATGGCCTACACCAGCCTTCCCATTCCCCATCTCCACTATGTAGCATGATGCATACCCTGAATAAATCCATGTCCAACCCAGTGATGTTGGACATGCTACACGAACATATCCTGATCTCAAACAAATACTTCATGGACATCCACCTTCCTAGTACTAGGATCACCACATGCTGGACAGATCCTTGTCCCATACACTTTACATAGTCCTGCCATACTTTTCATTCCTGTCCAGCAAAGCTGCACATCGCCCCCCTCTCAGACATGGTGTGATGACCGCATGGTAAATGTATCATTAACTCTGTGGATCAGTTATGTGGCACTGTTCCACCTGGCCCCAGAGACCTGCTTGTCGGCTACAGCCAGGTAACCTTTCATCCTAGATTCATACATGACCCAGGGCATATAGCCTACTACTTGACTTTGACTGTACATGCAATAGTTGATATCCATCCCTGCAAATACCATCTGGCTAGCCAGTGTCCCATGTGTAACACATGTGCAACACGGGTGATACATGGCAGGACGTTGAATTGCTATACAGTGCCATTTAGATGTATATGGCACAACACATACATGTAAAACCTTCCGTGAGCAAGTCTGCAGGGTCACAGGTCATGTCCGTTAAGGCAGTGTAAGTCTTTATATGTGACATATACACAGCATCCAGGTCAACTGCATTAATGTGGACACATCCAGCCATGTGCTGATAGGTAGGAACACCAGTACAGGCAAACAGACATGCCCACATCAAGACAGCATTCATATAGAGTATGAGCAATGTAATCAGGTGACACACACACATATATGGTGATAATATCCACCCACCATTGAGTGTCACATGTGTGTGACACAAGCATGTCAGTGGTGTCAGTGTCATGTAGATTTGCAAAGACAACTATTTAATTGTAATAAATGCGATACACATGTATGTACAGCTGTAGCTCTGTATGTCTCTGTGAGTTACTGTGACCTATCTCCATCATTATGTCTTCCAGGTATGATGCGTGCAAGGCTACCCCCTTATACACACTTGGAGGATGAGGACCTCATCCCATACCTACATGACAATCATGATATCCTGTTCATCATTGTGCCATAGGATACACAGCAGCGGGATACCCTGTGGATGGAACTTCGCAGGAGGGTCAATGATGTGGGTGGCCACAACCGCACATACCAGCAGGTGTGCAGACACTGTACAGACCTCATTTGATGGGCGAAACAGCATGCAAATGCAATCACCAGGGAACAATGTGCAACAGGTGGTGGACCACCAACCCAGCCCCCAGTAACACGTACCGAGGATCTACCAGCCAACCTGGCAAAACCTGCAGAACAACATCCACAAGCCGATATTGTGGAGGTGGGTGTCTCTCAACCACCAAGCCTGGAGTTGCTTGGTAAGTCACTACTGCACCTATAACAACTATATTCTATGTAGTCACATGTGCCACTGTACAATATGTAAGGTAACATCATATGCAAGGCATGTATACACACATGCCGCATAATATAGTATGCTACTCTGTGTATGCACACATGTGCATACACCATAGTATAGTCTAATGTACTGCTGTATATGTTAACATGCACATTGCACCCTGTAGCTATTATACAGGCGTGGATAATGCTCATACTGCTGTGTTACTCCTATTTAGGTACCTCTGGCATTCCGCTGTGACAGCAGCCCATTGCAGGTGAGACTATTATTTATCAGGCATCGTAATGCACAGATCTATCTGCCAAGTGGCCATTTACCACATGTACACATAATATATGGTCCTGTCACAATATACAGGTCGGACCTGCAATGCATCACAATGGCTATCCATGTGCAACCCTTGCAAACTATGTGAATCACCAACATGAATCCTCACAAATTGTCATTGTCAGATGTATGAACAGCTGTGCATACAATGGTGGAGGTGCTGTTCACTGTAGGGACATGTACTACAGATCAGAACTACACATGTGGGGAATACAAACAGTACTACGCAGTGAGCTGGAGTATGGCCAGCCCACAGGATTCACTGGTGTGGATCATAGCCCAGCTATGAATGTCACACAATGTGATGTGCTATCTTGACATGTCCATGACATCTAGTGGCCTGGCTGCAACACTGCCTAACTTTCCTGAAAAACATATCCCACATACCAAACATACCACTCTTTGTCTGCATAACCCTGTCGTCAGTGGAGCATATGACATCTATGGGTGTATGTCATATGGGACAACATAGACATGTGAAATAGACACCCATCACAATAATTTGGCTAACACATGTACAGACATGGCCATGGAGCATGGCCAGAAACATGAAGCAACACAGACAGTAGACATGATGTGCTTGTGTGTACACCCGGTCGTACAATGGCTACACATGGTCCATCGATGGCCTTTGTGTAATGGTTATATTGCAGATGTGGAAAGGCCTGTGCACATCTTGTGTAGGCATGACATCAATCCACCACATAAGATGTTTTGAACATCTTGAGTGTGTCACGACATGACAGCAGTCACCTGTACAGTATCCACATCAGCCCACAGATACAGTACATTCCCCTTGCTGGTGTAGGACATCAATGTCATACTTGCTCCTCGTGTGTGTGTGTGTGTGTGTGTGTGTGTGTGTGTGTGTGTGTGTGTGTGTGTGTGTGTGTGTGTGTGTGTGTGTGTGTGTGTGTGTGTGTGTGTGTGTGTGTGTGTGTATGTGTGGTACACAGATGTCATGTGGGACATGGTATACCGATGTGTTTGCCATGTCTGGCCATAGTTGCCAGGCTGCAGCACTATGGCTGCTGTTGTGCAGGGGGGGGGTCATCCGTATACCCTTCAGTGACCTATGTCACACATTCCACATCATGGTTTAGTGTGTATACACCTCAGTGACGTGAGTCACATTCCACAGTATATATGTATTGTATCTGAACACAGTCATGGCTATGAACTGTGTCTGTAACTCACACTGTATAGCAATAGAGACACCTCATGATTCCCTGCAATGGCCATGCACATCAGCTAAATGTGCAGTATATCTGTAGGGCGGACAGACAACACTCCATTGGGACACCATTACCCCACTGTATATTTGACAGGACACCATTGTGTTAAACATGTATGCATGTCATTGCACACATCAGCAGATCACATGTCATACTACATGTGATTGTCAAGGTCATATGCCACACATCAGGCAGGTGTACTGTTAACTTGTGCTTATCTACATGGTGTAACACAGGGGTATATGCTTACTACTATGATTGTGTAATTTGCATGCCTTCGCTATGACACATGCATGCTGTTTTGTGCAACCCAGGGATGTATGATAACTACCACTATTATTGTCTGTGCTGCATGTCGTCTGCCATATCACATGCATGTTGCATGCCTTCTGCAATATCATATGCATGTTGGGTGCCATAGCGTGTGTGTCTGTGTGTGTGTCTGTGTGAGTGTCTGTGTGCATCTGTGTGTGTGTCTATTGTATAGATTGTAATGTGCAGTTCTTGTCTGCCCCTCACAAGTGATGTAGATGCGTTGCCCTCCTGCTGTCCATCTGATGTTAGTGTCCCCAGAGACTCTAGCAGTGATGATGAACGTATGATTGAGGCACAGACAGGGTTGTCAGGGGCTGAATCTGTGCCATTGGTTGCCATTCCACCTATAGCCCCCTCATCCCCGTGCACAGATACCATGCCTACACATACCCATCACCAGTGGCCATAGAGGAAGGACAGTTGGCATGTGGTAGCTTGGAGCAGGAAAGTGTGGAGGCTATGGAAGGTGTGCCTGCACATCATGGTGTCCTGATTTCTACATTGCAGTCTGTACAGATTTGTACACTAGTGTACAGGAGAATGAGTAAGAATTGAAATGTATTCCCCACCATATGTGACATATATGGACACACACGCAACCACACATGCCAGTACTGTGAATCAAAGACCTGCCTAGCTCATGATATGTATGACAGACCTACAGCAGTATTGCATGTGTTACAAAGTGTACTGACACTTCCTTTGGCAACAATGCTGATATATGCACACGGGACATCTTAACTGTTAACAGGTGTCAAGTGATTTACCTTCGGTGTCACCCTGACCACTGTCTAAGTTGTGTGTTATGTCCTTCAATTAATGAAACCATTGCTTACCAGTTACACAGGTTATTGTAGGACCGCTTGTGACACACCTGTGAGCTGTCCTCAGCAAACATCCATCTGCAAAGATGCCCCACCACTTAGTTATTTCCACACATCTGTCCATACCTAAGGTACATCTTTCCATACATTCAGCGTATCACCATATATAGTTGGCAATGTTGAGGCTGCATTGCAATTGCATGATGTACTAAGATACATGTCACCTGCATACATCAGCAACTGCACACACATGGTATCTGAACGCACACCACTACATGTACATGTGTGTAGGTCCTACAATCCTGTCATTTGGGCATGTTTGTAGGCATTGCAATTGGTGGACATGTGTAATGACATACATGACACATGGACTGTTGTATGATATGATAGGTGTAATGGGTGACCGGTACAGAGGGAATGTTACCCCTGTCAACATTGATATCACACCTTATGTACTGTTAGCATTCAGCAGGCATGGACCTACATTCCATGTGCATGTGTGTAATGGCTGTAGCCACTTGTCTGCAGAAAGGACAACAACAGCTATGCTATTTACATGTATGTTGTGTGTGTGTGTGGCATGTACATATCCAGGGCAGGTACAAGTATGTCATATCCAAACATGAGGGTGTGTACTGGTGTACAGCAACATTAATCTGCTAATGCTGTAAATAACCAAGGGCCCCTGGTATGTGTACAGCTTACCTGGTTACAGGCAGTAGTATCACTGCATTGCATAACACATGATGCAACTGTGTCAGTACATGGGTACTCTCTACAGTTGATGTAGAGCTTGGTACAGTCCACTGGTCAAGGGCCACATGGTGGTGTACTCTTATATGTCCTACAACATGTATGGATGTGTGTTGGTGGTCTGAGGGCATGGTGGTGTTTGAGGTTTACATCCTAGAATGCAGCATTTGACATTGTGTCCTGCACCTGACTCATCTGTGATGCCTTTCAGGGGGGTACTGGTCAGTACATGTGAGTGGCCTCTATGTATGTGGGGACACCACCTGGAGCGGTCCGTACCTGTGTTATGGCCCACATGTCTGGTTCTGAGGTATATTGTGGTAGTGCTATTGTGCACTACAGAGCCATCAGCCAGGTGTTCCTCAATGCACAAATGTCAGTATTCCCCATTGTTGGATCTACAGTGAGCAGCTGTGATTATGGACGCTACACATCTAGCACTGGTTAGAATAAGCATACAATGCAGTTGTCCTCTAGATGTCAGGGTGTTATCCTGTGTTTAGGACATTTGCCTTGGAATAGCACTATATGGGCGGATGCAACTTGGGTATTACCCCCACTCCCTTGAATCATGAATGCATGTGATATGTGTCAAAGTCCTGTCTACTGTCAGTCATCTCATCCCAGAATGACAAACACTGGACAGCCTCGTACTTACAGCAGGACATTGGCTCATTGTGTTGGTCAAGCAACTGCCACTCCTAGCAAGGCTCATTGTGTTGGTCAAGCAGTTTACACTCCTAGCAAGACATAACTGTGAGTGGTGGTATTGTGCTTAGTATAGGATGGTACATCTAAGGTGATGGACAGCAACAGACGTTGTGTAAAAGACACGGGTCAGATATATGTAGAGCAGCGTTCCTGCTAACAATGACAACTACTAACACCAGAGCCCATTACAATGTGTTCTTTATGTCTAACTGTAATAGCATGGCCACTGTGGCCTTCCGTGTTTAGAATCAGAGTGCATCCCAGACAGCCCTGTGCTACTAAGTGTATGAGCATGCCCAGTATAACCTTGTGAAGATGGACACATAGTGCATTCTGAACAGCCCTGTGCTACTAAGTGTGTGAGCATGCCCAATGACACCTTGTGTCAGTTATGTGCCTCTGTGTATGGGCATGGCCATTGTAACCCTGTATAGTGATAGCAGTCATCCATTCCACAGATGGGCATACTCCAGGTCAGGATGGATTCCTACTTTAAACACACAGGTTCACAGGTATATACATCTTAACTGCCAGCATCCCTGTTGATGTCCGCATTCCTAGAAGGTCATATGACAGCCTTGAAATTTGTAGTTTGTGTGGCGCGACTCATAACTATGTAGTATTGTAATAGTGATCTGTAGATAGGCCGGTGTTCCATTCCCACCACTGGCATTTGTGTGTGTGTGTGTGTGTGTGTGTGCGTGTGTGCGTGTGTGCGTGTGTGCGTGTGTGCGTGTGTGCGTGTGTGTGTATGTTTTTGTCCCCATCTACCTGAGGACTGAGCAATGCTTTTAGACTGCTCACACTCCATACAATTCATATACCCACCTTTGGCAAGGCTGATGATGTCACCCACTTACAAATACACCTCTGGGAGTACTGTGTCACAGTAATCTCGGTAGCACATTCTGTAACTGCGTAATGCTGTAGTGCAATAAACTAGTTAGGTCGGTATTCTAATCCCAGACTTGCCGTGTGTGTGTGTGTGTGTGTGTGTGTGTGTGTGTGTGTGTGTGTGTGTGTGTGTGTTTGTCCCCGTCTGCCTGAGGACTGAATAATGCTTTTAGACTGCTTACACTCCATAAAATTCTTATAACCACCTTTGGCAAGGCTGATGATGTTACCCAGCTACAAATACACCTCTGGGAGTACTGTGTCCCAGTAATCTTGGCAGCATGTTTTGTAACTGCATAATGCTGTAGTGTAATAAAGTAGTTAGGTCGGTATTCTAATCCCAAACTTGCCAAGTGTGTGTGTGTGTGTGTGTGTGTGTGTGTGTGTTTGTCTATGTCTGCCTGAGGACTGCATGATGCTTTTAGACTGCTCACACTCCATACCATTCCTATACGCACCTTTGGCAAGGCTGATGATGTCACCCACTTACAAATACACCTCTGGGAGTGCTGTATCCCAGTAATCTTGGTAGCGCATTCTGTAACTGGGTAATGCTGTAGTGTACTAAGGTCGGTGTTCTAATCCCAGACATGCCAAGTGTGTGTGTGTGTGTGTGTGTGTGTGTGTGTGTGTGTGTGTGTGTGTGTGTGTGTGTGTGTGTGTGTCTGCCTGCATAAGACAAGTACAGTGCTTTGTAGAGTATGCACTCTCTGTACAAATCACATGACTACCTTTGTCATTCCTGCTGTTGTCACCCACCTAGGGATACACCTGTAGGCGTGCTGCAGCCCAGTATTTGCCATAGTGCGTGCCCTAAAAGTGTATTGCTGCAGTGTGTTATGGTAGGTAAGGATTTGTATACAGGACATGGAAAGTGTGTGTTTGTCTGTCAGAGCCTGTTTAAAGGTGGCTGTGAGTGTCTTACCATTGGACATGTTGGGGAGCGGATTTTGTAGTTTTCCTATATGGAGTCCGTCTTATGACACATTGGCCACCTCATGAGGAGTACAGCTGTCAGTCAGCCACGGGACCGTGTTGGCAAGCCATACCCCTACATCTGGCAAAAGGCCTGGTGAACAAAGTATGCAACCCTACTAGTACCCGGTATATGTCCCGCATCCATGTGCCATGCACAAACAAACTTGCCTAGGATATCCCGCTATGTTGCTAATACCATGCACATTGATGACAGATAGTAGGCATGGTGTGAATGCAGTGGCTTGCAGAGGACATGGCACCCTGTACAGTGGTACAATAGGCACATATATGCGGACATTGTGCCTTCACTATGTTCCCCACTGGATGCATGCAACATATGTGGTACCATCAAATGCGATCCACAGAGGCCATAAAATGCTGTATGCATGTGCCCTGTATGGACCCATGCCACTGACACCATGGAATATCTGCATCATACTATCAATGCAGGTGCAGGGTCGACCTGCTCACTATAATCAGATTTTGCCACATCAGGCCAGTATTGGCATATTGGGGGATAACAGGTTGTGTACACAACATGTGCCTGCCAAACCAGGTACACCTGTGCATGTCACTGTACAGTATTGTGGGACATGCACATCCCAGGCAATGTCCATGTGAAGGACTATCAAACACAGACATGGCATGCATTGCAAAGCTATGGCCGTACACATTGGCAACCAGGATGTCAAGGCAGATCATGCAGTACCCATCTGTGTGGGACATTGCAGACACTACACCCCTGCACTGCACACCATTGTCAGGTGATGCAATACCAAGGATTACCCCTCACCCAGCCTTATTCAGCCATCTTGCACAGCCAACCACTACACACCCATGAAGCAATGCATACATGCATGCCAGTACTGGCACCTTGTGTCTGTGTGGGTTTTGATGCTCCCAACCACAGTCACTCCCAGTATAACCCTCATTGGCATACCAACAGATGTCAAACACTTTCACATGCCCTAGCCCATAGAACCTCCAGATATCCTCTGTGGTGCATGTAGTCCAGTGCATTACTGCAGTTTGGCAAACTAAGTAGTTAGGTTGTGTATTTGTGGCCCTGGTAAAGAGTGTCAATGCGTGTCCATTAGAGAGTGTGGTTGTGGTGACAATGGCATCTGTTCACGTGGAGAGCCATGTGTGCCACACCTAATGTATGTCTACTATATCTCTGTTGCAGATGTCACTCACTACACACATATATGTTCTTACAGCACAGCAACATGTCACTTTTGTGGCACATGTAGTAATGTCATGCACATGTAATAGTAAGGAGAAGTCAGTCAGGGGTTTGACCCCTGTACTGTTCGGCATGTGGCAGATGATGCTTTGGGTTAAGTCTCTAAGCCCTTCCCTGGTGTTCTTTGCCTGTCCCACCCACACACTCTCTGGTGGATGTGAAGGCGTACACCTGCTCAGCAGCAGCATGTGTATTGTAAGTGATGGACATGATCAGATGATATCCTCTGCACCTGTTGCAGTCCTCCTCTAGCTGATTGCATGTGGAACAGCTGTGATGGTATTCCCATAGCCATTCGCATGATAAACACAGTACACTATCTAGGGAAAACATGTTGGTATTTGGCCATGACAGTTGCTGTGAGTGGTACCTGGATGTCGTGTTCTGACACGGCATCACAGATGATATCTGGATGTACGTCAAACAGTATACACAGTGGGAAATAGCCTAAAGACAGGAGGGTGATGTGCCACACATGACTACAGCATGTAAGTGTAGCTATGCTGCATTGAGACTACTGCCTGTTTAACATGTGTGTGGTAATGGCTATTCTGCATGTTTTAATACAGACATCACAGTACTCTGTTCATGAGGGACCCATCTGTATGGCCATCTGTGAAATGGTCAGTGTGTACAACCATTTGTTTTCTATGTTACACACTGAACACACATCTGTACACAGCAGAAGCGTAGTGTGAGGATTGCAGACAGTACATGATGATAGGGATGTGTTACTGCCATCACATCCCTGACTGGACATGTGTCACATGAAACAGTGGTATGACAGACACTGTCTGGCGTTCCCAGTGACAAGCCAATAATGGGCATCTGTTCATAGCTGCGGTCACACATCTACACATTGTACAGATGGCATGCAGTATATATGCATGTGTTGTGCTCCCTCTGCAAATGTATACCATCTGTTGTGTTGGGTTGATGGTGATATCTATTCATACTGTTGTAGGTAATCCTGTATGCTGGTGGCTATCACTAAGCCATATGTGGGTTTAAACTGCAACACCATAGGCTGAATGAGTTGGGAGGTCCCAGCAGAACCTCCTATCCCACTTCAGCTGTCCATGGCACCGGGCACTAGCACATCTGAGGCCCAACCTTGGACATCAGCCTCTGTTGGCTCTGCACCACCTTCTGGTGGTAACCACCAGTGAGGATGGAGCAGGTCCCCCCTGGGAGCAGGACCAGACAGGTACGTGTCTACTGTCGTGCGGTCCCAGACGTGTTGCGTTGAGGGCTCACTAAGGGGTTCCGAAGCCAGATATGCAAGCTCAAGGGTGGAGTGCCACATTTACAGGGTGATGCTGCCCCTCCTGAGCAGCCCCCAGCACTGCCTCCTTTGCAGCTGTTTAGGTGCAGTGGTGGCTGCCCATGGCTGGGGACCTCCGTCCCACTGTTTCCATGGTCTTGTGAATACCAAACACCCATCTTTGTCCGGGGTGTATCCACCCACATGTGTCATATACCAACCCTGTATGCTCTCTTGTCCGTGATCCTACCCTTCCTATCCTCCACGGCCATACCTTCACTCCTTCCCCTACATCCGACCCTCACCTACAGAAACATAAGGCCAATCAGCTCCGAGGACTACATCTGCCCTATAAATAGCTGTCCATTTCACAGACGTGCCCACTGGACACATGTAACCCTTGTTCATAGGTTCATAGGTTCATAGGCTAGTACTAGGCTAACTGCCCTTGCGAGCCATTTTAAGCCTAGCCAATTCTTGTAATATGCATCACAACATACTCCTGTTATCCTCACCCCTGTCCCTCAGGTGCACGATCCTGGTATGCACATCACTCCTAAATGGTCCAGGTACACCTGATGAGGATGACCCCATTGTACACACAACACTACCGGTCCCTGTATGGTTACCCCATGTACCTTTATCATGATGATGATGATGTCACACGCAGCACAATGCAGGAGTACTGTTCACACATAATGATTGGACAGGTACTGTTGTGTTAATGTACATTACATGCACAGAGTGATGTATACGGCCAATGTACAACTATTTGCATGTATGAATGACACATGTCTGTCTGAGGGAGTCTTGAGATCACATAGAACAACACCACTACATAATACATGCATCACTGGTGTTTTCCATTTCATTCATTTGTAATGCTTTGTTGCCACATGGTATGTTCCTGATATATCTCTATATGTGTGTGTTCCTATATGCTGGACATCTACATGATGGGATACATTCCTATACTGTTGAATGACTGCACTGTATGATATGTTTGTGGTACTGTCCGTTGTCTGTATATCTGCCATGGCATATTGGTAATTCATATTAGCTGTGTGTGCAGGGTCCTGGTCCCGAGCCTTGCAGAGGACGTTTATTTGTTTGCAGGGCAGAACAAGGCCATTGGATACAGAGGGAGTAAGGCACATTAAAGCAGTTGGGAGTGTGTGTGTGTGTGTGTGGGTTTGCGCGGTGTTCCTCACTGCTGACCTCTGGTTACAGCTTCTTATACTCAGTTAGCCTCTACACTGTTTTACCAGTGCAATACTCGCATACTGGTAGCCAAACAGGCTTATACCCTCTCGCTCCCGCACTTGCAAATGCACCAACATTGGTGCTTGCATCTGACACTGACACCCCTGGGTGGGAGCGAGGACCACAATATTACCTTGTGATGCTTATTACGTTGGACTACATGACTACAGTATCGGGAATGGCTGCCCATTAGATGATGGCATGGCATTGGACTGTACGGAATCAGCAGCCTGTCCAGTGAATCAATCATATTATTTGTGTGTTCCTCATACAATCTGCTCCCACCTTGTGATGCCTATTACATCGGACTACATGACTACAGTATCAGGAATGGCTGCCCATTAGGTGACGGCATGGTGTTCGACTGTATGGAATTGGCGGCCTGTCCAGTGAATTAATCATATTATTTGTGTGTTCCTCATACAGTCTGCTCCTGTCTGGCTGATACATAGGAACCAAGACTATTCAATACAGACAAGTAATTGGGTTTTGGGAGCCACATCCGTTGACCGAGTCATGCTACTGCATACCCATTATAGGTGTGCCACATTTTCAATTGGCCAAGATTGGGCAGTGGGTTAACACCTGTCCCACTTTGTGAGAGACAGTCCCTCTTTAGGCAGTTGTGTCCTGCGAAAATAATCAAGACATAGCAAATGTCCTGAGACTACAGGACAAAATTATATCATAAGTTTCTTTAATAGTTATTTTATATATGAAACTTCTATATGTTATGTGAAGTAGCATAAGCAATTCAAATAAGCTTTTATTTGTTCAAATAATTAAAATTCTGTACTATGCACGGCTGTAGGTATGTTTTGTCCTGGAAAATCTGACATTTCTACAGAACATGTCTCACTTTGGGCATTTGAAAATGTGGCAACCTTATAGGACCTTTATGTAGTGGTGTCAGATTTTGCAGGGCAAAACATACCCACAGCCAGTACAAAGGAGGGTACTTCACTGTTTTGCCTAAATAAAAAGGTATTCTTGTAGGATTATAGTTGCTTATACTGTTTCTTATAACATTTAGGTGTTTCAGATACAAAATAATTGTTTTATGCAACTACTACAGTCAATATAGGATATCTTTGTCCTAAATCACAGGACATTTGCCATAATTGCAATTATTTTGCAGGACACAACTGCCCAAAGGGGAGCGTCCCTCGCAAAGGTGGACAGGTGGTAAGCCCAACCCTATTATTCTATCATCTATCTAAGGTAGTCGATGGAATATGTGCTTTCTCTCACTATCAGACCTCTCATACAAATGGGGAAGAATGAACACTGAATCAGGGACACTGCATAACAACATCAGGGACACATTTAGAAGTTTGGTGCTATTAACCTGACACATTGACAGACCCAGACCATATGCAGTCATACACATTGTCTGAGGTACATGCTGTTTATAACTCTTACGTGTTGTCATTATTCATTACGTGTATTCCACCGCCTTTCCTCCTAATATCACTAGTTCTAGGAGGGTTTAGGTGGGACTGTGTTAGATTCTGAGTCGTAATCGGGGACAGTTCTATGGTATGGTTCCTATGTGTTCCCCCAATTGTTTATGGACTATCCAGTGGATGTGCTGTTAGGGTTTGGGAGGTATGGGCGTCTGCTATGCCCACATCGGAATATTACTTACATCCACAAGGTGGTCCTAATATGGCTCTGCCAGCCAACATCTACATGCCTAAGCCCATAATCTCATACCCATAGTTCCCCTACCTGCCACTCCTCTACAGCACCCATCCTTACTGTGGGTGCAGGTGGGGTATAAACACACCACTACACACTGCCCACTCTCCCAGTGTCTGGACGCATGTCGTGCGTTGTGTCGACCCATGTGTTATCAGACTTGCACAACCTACTGGTTCATGTACATCTACAGCCTGGTCAAAGAAATCATTACAGGGCCTGGCTCCGGTCATTAATTTTTGGTGTCCCACAAGGGACATCGATGTCTATGTTTCAGGTGTAGATCTTGCAGATCTCTCCCACAGGTAATTTCCTGCCAGTAGTCTGGGAAGCAGTGGTGTAGTTACCTTTATTGTGTGTCTGTATGTCTCTCCGGCCTAGCTGGGGGGGGGGTTGGGGGTGATGCTATGTGTTACACATTTGTTTATTGGACCTCCCACCAACATATGCCCGGCCTGTGAACATATGTTACCCATAACTGCTGTATCATATCCTAGCTATATACATGTGTATATTTACTGTAACATATATATATATATATATATATATATATATATATATATATATATATATATATATATATATATATATATATATATATATATATATATATATATATATATATTTACATTAATATATACAGATATATCTGCATATGTATGCATACATATATATTCATATCTTGTATATATATATATATATATATATATATATATATATGTATTTATATATATATATATATATATATATATATATATATATATATATATATATATATATATATATATATAGATAGATATATATATATATATATATATATATATATATATATATATATATATATATATATATATAGATATAGATATACCCCGGGATTCATGAAGCTCGGCGCAAGGCCGGCGTAAGGCTTGCGCCGGCGGTGCATTGCATAGCCGGCGCAGTAGCCATATGCATATTAATGAGAGTGCACCGTAACCACAGGCATGTGCGTAGTGTACGTGAGCGAGCCCAAGTAGGATGCGTCAGTAGGCGTGTTTAAGCAGGCAGGCGAAGAGCAACCTAACGTGCTGTCTGCCATAGTCCGCCCAGAATAGAAATGGCTGCAGCCATGGCCCGTGCAGAATGAAATGTCCGCAGAGTATGCAACAAAGTACCCGTCCTAACTAAACAGAGAAGCAAATAAAACCCACGAGTCCGAAATGTACCTGTCCAAGGAACAAAGGATACGCCAGAATACCGTGTCCGTACAGCAATGTACTGTGAGTGTGCATAGTCAGAGAAGGTGTACAGCAGCATGTCAGCACGCCGCACCGACACAGGAGTAGCGACTAAGGTCACCAACCGTCCCACTTTGCGAGGGCAGTCCCTGTATTGGCATGTGTTCAAATAAAGCATTAAAACGGAAGTGTGCGAAGAGTGTAGGTCATAATGATTTGCCGTATTTAATGTAATTGTAGCCTGAATCGGTTATCTCCGTAACTGAAATACCTAAATGTCCCAAGAAACAGAATAAGCTACCAAACTGCCACAACAATAAGCTCATACTTAGGCAAATAAGTGAAGTTCTATGCTATATAGTGACCGTGTGTACGTGTCGGGCTGTGAAGTCAGATGTGACTCCCTGCACATACAGGTGGTCAATGTATAAGTCCCACAGAACCACGATAGCAATGTGTGTGTTGAATGAAAGGCGACCGACAAACCCTGTCCCCTGATCCCTGGTAGTCACCCCTGTGCTGTGTGGACAGCCACCTATACGTTGTACAGGGGTGACCTACTACCCTCGACAGGTATGACTTTGCATTATGTACCAGTCAGCTGTGGGACATGTCCCTGACAGCAGATATGCATATCCGGGAGGCCCCTGAAGGATATCTGTGTCAGATGTCCGTCCCAGTATGGCATCTGTTCTGCAAGCATCTACAAACAATGTTACCCATAACACCGCCGTGTGTGCCTGTACCGTGGAAATGTAGATGTATGACAGGGTGCACCCACGGAATGGCACCATGGGACACCACCTGTGACAGGCAGTTGGTCTGACATGCAGCCAGCAACTATGACCATGTGGGTTGTGTCACATAGACAGTTTACAACACATTCTGTGATGTACATGTTCACATCCCAGCCAATGGTTTTATTAACGATACCTGAGGGGGTAATGTTATGAAGCCCTTTGCCAGGACGAGGTAGGCTGTATGGACTGCAACACCCCAGCAATGGGCTGGGTGACCGTCGAAAATGTCAACCATGTCTTAAAGGCATGAACCGCCCCTGAACAAGACAAACCGTGTGGGATGCGGGCATGTATGTCCCCTATGCAGTCATGTACGAACCGCAGTATGATCCCACCCCATGTCTATGCAGATAGGTCTCCTCAGGGTACTGGGACAGTAATAACCAGCCTCAGTGGAGGCATTGGCCCTGTGATGTGGGAATACAGTTGTCATGCGATACAACCTGGGCACCCTACCTGAGGTGAGGCTATAAAGAAATAGCTGTCCTAACTGTGGGTCCTAATCCCAAATGAGATAGTGGAGTACACAGCGGGCTCACCATCTGGTCTCATGGATGCTATTCACACTACCCTGGAGAGAGCATGTCCCACCTGTGTGTCACAGAACATGTGGTGACCACAAACCGCTGGTACAGACATCTCCACATGTGTGGTGGAGGGTGTGGAGATGTCCTCACTGGACCTGTCAGCCTGTATGTCGGCAATGTGTGTATGTTGAGTAAACCCCACCTCTATGTGAACCCAGTCAGAGCATATGTGGTAGTGACCTCACAGGTGTCGAGCATAGCAACTGAAGGTGGTATGATTGTCAGCCAGGTCCATGTAGGTATATCTGTGGAATGTGCCCTGGACAATCCCATGACATTGTGTAACGCTACACATATGATGACCAAGGGTGTCACACCTCACAAGGTGTCTGCTCCACCCTGTAGTAGCCACCTCCTCGTGTTGTACATCATGTGTATGGCTGGGGTACACCACACTGGACGCTTGGCATTGGTACAATGAACCACAGTTGGGTAAGTGAATGCCTGGTACATGCAGTCCTGTAGGTACTGGTAGATGGCAAATGTGATTGATGCAGTGGCTGCTGTACCATTGACCACTGGCTCAGGGTCCTTAAAGGAGACCACAGTACTGCGCAGTAGTGTGTAGTCTGCCTCTGAGCAAGCAATGTGTATGTTAACTGGCAACACTCACAGCAACGGATGCCAAAAGCAGAAGCCAACGTCCAAATAACATAGATGAACTTCTGCATGACAATATGTGTTATCATACATGTATTGACATGTGTCTGCCAATTACAATTGGAAATGGCCGGTAAGACTGGCCTAAAGTTCCCATGATGTACACAGTCTGGGGGTGTTGTTCCGATAATAAAGTGGCAATACCTCCCAATCGTGACCTCTGGGTATGGTATGAAAGTGGTTGTTAACCTGCAACAATGGATGTATAGCATTGGTTTCTGGTGTCGGAAGACATGTTACCTGTAGCACAACACAGTATGGGTAGTCAAGCACACATACACAATTGCTGAACACACAGCATCAGTGAAACCCACTGCTCACAAGGACACAGTCCGACAAGCTCTACACTTTACATATGCACAGTGGTGTCATTGTAGGACCCAAAAATTGTGGAAAGAACCAAATTATGTCTTATTTCAATGCGTACCTGAACTCATTGTCGTCACAGGTACACATATGCACCGCCAGAGTGTTTAATGTTGCTGATAGCTGTGCATGTAATGCAGCACAGATGCACAGAAATACCCAGGGTACCGGGTCCATACAACTGCATCCACATCACACCTCCGCACACATGACGGATGTGTAATGGGTACTGTCAATTGTTGCAGTCAAGGGATTCTGGGTATGTAGACACTGTGCTCGGTGTTGTTTCGCAGGCAATCCTTCCTCCCGCCCTGTGGGAGGGATGTGCGTAGCACCTGCCTCACTCCCGCTAATAATGCAAAACATACTCGGAGAATGCTAAATGTAGGTGTGGAATGTGTACAGCCCTATAGTAGTGTCCAGTAGGCAATTGTCATGGATGGACACCCGTATGGCCAGGATGGCACCCACAACTGCAAACCCGGGTAAATGACATAGCGGTGGTAAGGCATGACACAGGAAATACACATAGGGACCACAGTTGACATTCCACATACAGAGCCGGACACTCGTGCCAACACCGGCGTACACAGCACTCAGTCTGCCAGCAACAGACTGAGGAGCACCCGCTACCGTACAGCGGAACAGATGTACGACCTGTGGAACACATACTAATGGCACACACACAACGTCAAGTAGGATATGTAAGCTATGGCATTCCCACCTATGAAGACAACATGGTTAAATGAATGCATAGGTAAGCAACATGTTCCGTGGTGTTATATTGGAAATACAGTGACGGATATGTCCCATTGGGATGTCTGCGGTTTATATGAAGCAGTTGGTAACCAGCATCTTTGGATGTATGTCAATTGTTCACAGTACTAAATCAGCTGGTTATGTAGCACCATGTGGAATGGGTAGTCAAACAGACATCCGCGATACCTGAACACACAGTATCAGTGTAATCCAATGCTCACAAGGACACAGTCCGTCAAGCTCTACACTTTACATATGCACAGTGGTGTCCATTGTAGGACCCAAAAATTTGTCTAAAGACAGCTCTTCCGCCTTCTTTAATCACCTAACGGAACTCATTGTAGTCACAGGTACACATATGCACCGCAAGCGTGTTTAATGTTGCTGATAGCTCTCCATGTAATGCAGCACAGATGCACAGAAAAACCCAGGCTACCGGGTCCATAGAACTGCATCCACATCACACTTCCGCACACATGACGGATGTGTAATGGGTACTGGCAATTGTTGCGGTCAAGGGATTCTGGGTATGAAGACTCTGTGCTCGGTGTTGTTTCGCAGGCAATCATTCACCCGCCCTGTGGGAGGGATTTCTGCGTAGCACCTGCCTTACTCTCCGCTAATAATGCAAACCATACTCCGGAGAATGCTAAATGTAGGTGTGGAATGTGTACAGCCCTATAGTAGTGTCCAGTAGGCAATTGTCATGGATGGACACCCGTATGGCCAGAATGGCACCCACAACTGCAGACACGGGTAAATGACATAGCCGGGAAGGCATAACACAGGAAATACACATAGGGACTACAGTTGACATTCTACATACAAAGCAGGACCGTCGTGCCAACACGGGCGTACACAGCACTCAATCTGCCAGCAACAGACTGAGGAGCACCCGCTACCGCACAGCGTAACAGATGTGCGACCTGTGGAACACATACTAATGGCACACACACAACGTCAAGTAGGATATGTAAACTATGGCTTTCCCACCTATGAAGACAACATGGTTAAATGAATGCATAGGTAAGCAACATGTTCTGGTGGTGTTATAGTGGAAATACAGTGACGGATATGTCCCAGTGGGACGTCTGCGGTTTAAATTGAGTATTTGCTAACCAGCATCGTTGGATGTATGTAATTTGTCCACAGTACTACATCACCTGGTTATGTAGCACCATGTGGAATGGGTAGTCCAACAGACATCCGCGATTCCTGAACACACAGTCTCAGTGAAACCCACTTCTCACAAGGACACAGTCCGACAAGCTCTACACTTTACATATGCACAGTGGTGTCCAATGTAGGACCCAAAAATTTGTCTAAAGACAGGAATGCCGCATTCTTTCAACACTTAAGTGAACTCATTGACGCCACAGGTACACATATGCACCGCAAACGTGTTTAATGTTGCTGATAGCTGTCCATGTAATGCAGCACAGATGCACAGAATTACACAGGGTACCGGGTCCATAGCACTGCATCCACATCACACTTCCGCACACAGGACGGATGTGTAATGGGTACTGTCAATTGTCGCGTCAAGGGATTCTGGGTATGTAGACTCTGTGCTCGGTGTTGTTTCGCAGGCAATCCTTCCTCCCGCCCTGTGGGAGGGATGTGCGTAGCACCTGCCTTACTCCCCGCTAATAATGCAAAACATACTCCGGAGAATGCTAAATGTAGGTGTGGAATGTGTACAGCCCTATACTAGTGTCCAGTAGGCAATTGTCATGGATGGACACCCGTATGGCCAGGATGGCACCCACAACTGCAAAGCCGGGAAATGACATAGCCGCAGTAAGGCATGACACAGGAAATACACATAGGGTCCACAGTTGACATTCCACATACAGAGCCGGACTCTCGTGCCAACACCGGCACACAGCACTCAATCTGCCAGCAACAGACTGAGGAGCACCCGCTACCATACAGCGGAACAGATGTGCGACCTGTGGAACACATACTAATGGCACACACACAACGACACGTAGGATGTGTAAACTATGGCATTCCCACCTACGAAGACAACATGGTTACATGAATGCATAGGTAAGCAACATGTTCTGGTGGTGTTATATTGGAAATATAGTGACGGATATGTCCCATTGGGATGTCTGAGGTTTATATGAAGCAGTTGGTAACCACCATCTTTGGATGTATGTCATTTGTTCACAGTACTAACGCAGCCGGGTTATGTAGCACCATGTGGAATGGGTAGTCAAACAGACATCCGCGATTGGGGAACATACACCAGCAGTGAAAAGCACTGGGCAGGTGGACACAGTCCAGCAACATCTAACTTGACAAATGCACATCGGTGTCCATTGTAGGACCCAAAATTCTGTTCAGAGCATGCCTGCTAGCTTCCTGCATTACTCATGTGATCTAATTGTCGACACCACGGCACAGGTACACATAGGCACGCAAGCGTGTTCAATGTTGATGATAGCTGTCCATGAACTACAGCACACATGCACAGAAATACCCAGGGTATCGGGTCCATACAGCGCCCACATCACACTGCAGCACACATGAAGGATGTGTAATGGGTACTGTCCACTGTTGCAGTCAAGGGAGTCTGGGTATGTAGAATCAGGCCTCGTGTTGTTTCAAAGGCAATCCTTTGTCCCGCCCGTGGAGGGACGTGCGTAGCACATGCGCCACTCTCCACTAATAATGCACACCATACTCCGGGAATGCAAAATGCAGGTGTGAAATGGGTACAGCCCCATACCAGTGTATAGTAGGCAATTCACATGGATGGACAAGCGTATGACTAAGATGGCACACATAAATGCAAACCCGTGGAATTACACTGCCGTAGTAAAGCATTACACAACTCATACACATAGGGACTACAGTTGACATTCTCCATACAAGAAACACAGACAACCAGCCGATGAAGTCCAAAGCAAAGACGAGGTACTGTAGGGACCGTCAGTGACCAACCAGAGCACACCAAGAATTAAAGGCAGTCACCATAGTGTATTGAGCACACTTCGTCTGCTTCATAAGCAGACTTATTCAGACTACATACAATGTAGTTCAACCTACTAAATTTACAAGCATTAATTGGTTGGTACATTAGATGTGCTAGGTACTAATTACATGCCTTAAAGGCAGACAAGCGAACAAACCTTACTTGGGTTACACATCCCACACAGTGAGGACAACAGACATTGCTCGAAGGTACAGTATTCACCGGAAAATGGAAATATATGTACATATATGAAACATGAACCAACATAAAATGTTTTCCAAATCTCTGACTGTGTAAGCTACATGTATATGTCCTACGGATTGTGCCAATATATTAACAGAACTGCAGACACCTAGTAATATGAATGAACCATAATATATACACATAAACCGTATGAATATGAGTACTGTAAAATAGACCAACGAAATGTAAAGATTCACAATGTGCTAATGTAACATTCATTTACAAGGTTACAGAAATAAATCAATGCAGACATCCATGTGTAAATACTAACAGAAGGCCAGTGAGGTGCTTGCCCTTACATGTACTGGGATGTCGTTCCACAGCATAGTGAGTGTCTGGGTGATGAATCCGTCCCAACAACACGTTCGATTAATCACAGTGTCAAGCTGTACGTCACCTGCCCTTGTGGTTCTGAGGGATCTACCTTATTTACGTGAAGCATAGTCATCAGATCTGGGTTGGACCAAGCCGAACATGCCAGGCACGGGTCACCTCTGGGCAACTGGTATGCAACTGTATACAGCTGGAATACTTTCAGTCGGTCAGTATAACACATATACCTGAGACCCTGCATCCGTTTGTCGAAGAACTGTTGTTGCCTTTCCAGCTGCTGCAGGTGTTGGGTCAGATACATTCTGAACGGGGCATTGTACCCAATCATAGGTCTATTGAGTGATGAGTACAAGGGGACAATGACCTCCCCTGATCTAGATGTGAATCCCTCCATGATGATGTGGCCAATGTGGAAGGTCTACCCAACTATGTTAGCAACATGTGTGTCTAACGAACGGTTAACAACAGCACGTGTCCCCAGATCACTGGTAACCCTCCGTGTTCAGTGGACTGCCACCTATATGGTAGCTCGGGGTAACCTTGTTCATCCCGAAGGGTATGCCTATGCATTTCCTGGCATTTAGCTGTAGGACATGTCTCTGGTACCACTTATCCACATCTGTGAGGCACTCCTGAAGGATATCTGTGTCAGATGTGTGTCTGACCTTGGCATCCGGTTTGCAGTCATATGCAAACATTGTCACCCATAACCCCCTGTGTGTGCGTGTACATTGGAAACGTAGATGCTGGAAATAGTGGACCCAGGACTGAGCCCCATGGGACACCACCTGTGACTGGCTGTGAGTATGACATGGCGCCAGCAACTATGGCCATGTGTGTTCTGTGACCTAGCCCGTTTGCAACCCATAGGGCGATGTATGGACTTACATTCAAGATGACGGGTTTATCAAGTATACCCCAGGGTATTGTGTCGACGGCCTCTGCCGGGTTGAGGTAGGCTGTATGGACTGGTTTACCCTCAGCAATGGCCTTGGTGACTGATTCTACAAAGTGAAACACGTGTAAAGGGCATGATCTGACTATGACCAAGCTAAACTGGGTTGTATCCAAAGTATGCGGTCCCCTATGTCCTCATCTATGTGTCCCATTATGATCCATCTCCATGGCTTTGCAGATAAGGCTTGTCAAACTAATGGTATGGTAATACCCAGGGTCAGTGGAGGCACCATCTATGTGGAGTGTGACTACAGTCGCCCTGTGCTACTACTCAGGTACGTATCCTGAGGTGAGGCTAGGATTACACAGCTGTCCGGCGTGGGTTAAATTCCCCATAGAGTTCCCGGAGTGCACAGCTGGGACACCATGTGGACCCATGGATGTTGTGTTAACTGCCTTGGGTCCGGATGTGGGTAATGCTGGACATACCAACGGCAGACGTGCCACGTTCCCGAGTCCGATGCCCAAGGGACCACACACATAGCCGGCCTTAGGCATAGGACAAGTAGGTAGCCGCCTAGGGTGTTCCTATACTCCGGGCACCTTTCCAGACTCTATGTGGTGTAGGTAGACCAGGAGGGGGTAGCAGGTGACGATCGGTGGCAACCTCTGCCTAGGTCACCACTTACCCTAAGGCCACTCTTCTCGTGGGTAATACAGGAGTACCCCCACCTAGACGCGGGTCATTGCTAGTATGGCACATCATCTACGTAAGGAAGGAAACCATATATCCCCAGACAGAATGGCACAGCATCATGCCTGTTCGCCGCCAAAGGCAGACATATCGCCACCGTCGGTGCGGACGCATCGCGCGAGATGTCCGTTAACAATGCCGACAATGTGTCGCTTTGTGAAACAAACTCCACAGAGACATTCAATAATAGACAACGACGGACAACCCGATGTCCTCGTGTTCGAGCTGTTCAACCTGTTACGCCATGTTAAATGTGTGTAGCACAGCGAACCGGGCCAAAAAGCAACGGACATGTCTGTGGCTCAGTGAACGCCGCCACGCAATGTCAAACCCTTGTAATATTAAGCGACACAGCCCATACATACGGAGGGTTAGTAATGGCAGTAGGTTACTTCGATCAGACCGTGTGCAATTAGTATAACGAGATCTACAACGGATACACCAGACATTCGACGCTACGGTTAAGACTAATTGCGGGGGCGCCGTGACATGGTACCATGGACCCGGACAAATCGTGCCCATGTGACTCATCTAACATTCAGACAGGGTCAGGGCGGTCCCGTACTGTGGGCGGACAAGACCAAACCCAAAGCACCACAGCAACACCCTGACAATCGAAGGCCTGTATGCATATGGGATATAAGCAGCTGTCATCTGAACAGCCCTGTGGTGACGACATATGCATCCTGGGCCATGAGCGAGGGGGAATTAGGAATGTTCAACATGCAGTACCGCGACCTTTCCCAGCAGGGAATGGATGCCTGTGACGTGCGTGCGTGCGGGGTGATATGCACATGTACATAGGTACCACGTGTATGCATATTAATGACAACGAACAGCTAACGCGTGCACTGGTCACAGTAAGTCTCAAACGTGACTGCAGTCACGTTGGAATCATGACTATAGAACATATAGATGTGCACGTAAAGCGTCCATGCTGCAAACACCGTTACATATATAAAGCTGTCAGTGCTTTCTGCACACGTCCGTCAACCGGATCAGACATATGTTACCGGAATAGTCACAAGTAACGCAAAACACGTAACCACACAGACACTGTAAACATATATAAACGGAATACGGATATGCATGTATGCGCGCCGTAACACAATCCGGACATGCGAGTGTACGCGGTAGCGCGGTGTGATCCAGTGGAACCAGAGAAGGTTACGGATGTCTCCTCCACACGCTTACATTCACAATTGTGAAATATATGCTTAAATAGTACCTATTGATTCCATGCTTTGTTATCGTAATGCTACTAATATACACATCGATATACAATAACCTGATCAACACACTACATCCTAAGGTGCACTCTCAACAATTATCAACTATGTGTCCGGATACTGATTGTATTTACCAATATTGTAGATACATTAACACATCGTTGGTGTATTATTGTTTCCATTAAGTAATGTATGCAACACTGATCAGTATATGTCACGTTATCATCAAGACCTGGAGCACTGTCTAGTTAACTATGAGCAGGTTTATTGATTAAGTGACTTCGAACTGACTCTGAAGGAAGTGTATAAGGGACGACTATCCAATGTAATTTGTACTCCGACGATGCCTCATGTCAGTGGGTGAAAGAGCTCTGTATCATTTGACTGTGGAGTGTATCTTTAGTGTCATTGTCTGTTTTGGCATGATATATATGCAATAATGTCTGTTATGAAGATGACCAGGACCCAAGGTTTGCTGTATTTCCACACCCCCACCACCACAAAAAGGGAATAGTAAAAGGGCAGTATGTTCGAGGTAGTTGGATGACCTCTAGGGACAGTGATTATGAGGAAGAGTGTAGGAAACTAAGAGGGATGTTTTTAGATAGAGGCTACCCAAGGAAATTAATAGATGAAATTGAGAAGGAAGTAAGGGAAGGAAGAGTGGACAAATATCGGCCTATTTTAGGACAGGAAGATGACCTTGAGAAGGTGACCAACCTCGACAAAAACAATTTTGAGTTAAGAAATAACTTTATAACAGATTATAGTGAGGAGGCTAAGGTCATACAAAGAATAGTGGAGGAAGAATGGGTACAGTTTGGTGAATTCTCTGATTTAAGAAGTCTGTTTATACAACCCTTGAAATGTACATATAGAAAAGGGAGAAATTTGAAAAGTTTGTTTGAAAGAAAAATTAAGGAAAACAATACTTCCAGGGAGAGAAAAGGCACATATAAATGTGGGAGGTGCTCCCAGTGCCCGAATATTTGCAATAAAGATATAAATTTATGTGAAAAGTAGGGACATATTAGTGCAGAGTAAGCAATATGTTAATTGTCAAACAAAAGGTATAATATACCTAAGTATTTGTAAGAAATGTGAGGCATTTTATGTGGGGAAGTCTGAAAGAAGACTAAGAGATAGAATCTACGAGCATAACTATGAGATGAAGACAAAAGATATGTGTAATGCTCTGTACAAGCATAAAATAAAATGTGAAGAAGCTGATTATACCTTCTTTGTGTTAGAGGTAGTAAACAAAGATATACGTGGTGGACAATGGGAGGAGACAATTGAGTACAAAGAGTTATTATGGCAACTTCATTTGGAAGCTTATAACCCACCAGGGTTGAATAATTATGTATCTTTGGCCCCAGTATTGAAAATAAGAGCAGCGAAGCTCTGAGTTTGAAAATTTATAACAGGGGATTAAAGATACTGAGACATTATTAAAGATAATCAAATATATAATTAATCAGCACTATTTAGTGGAAAAAAGGTAAAAAGAAGTGACAGGATAATTATGGGAAAGGGTATCTGTAAGAAATGAATTTGAACCTGGGTAAACTTTGAAGTGTATTAAGTTTGGGCATAACTGTGAAAACCCTGGTTGTAATGTGTTCATCCAGACACCAGAGGGCATTGGATGTTTTTTACTTGTATGTTTGTATATATTATTGTAGATATATTTTATATGTTTAGATTTTTGTATATAAAATGTCAAATTGTAATGTTTTGAATATCATGAATAAAAGTTGATAATTAATTATAGAAAATGTTGTGAGCAGGAATGTAATAAATTGTAACATGATTTCAAGGGTAGACATGAAGGCACTTTGTAAATGTGATGTATAGTATAATATATGAAGAATATGGCAATTAAGTAATTATTGTATTATTAGGATTAATTATTCAATCAGCAATAGTATTTAAGCAGAAGGGGAAGAGCTTGTAGTATTGTGCATCTGAGGAAGTGTATTCAAACGAAAACGCAGATGTGGAGACATAGCGTTAATGTGTTTGGAGTGTTTTGCTGAAACTACGTGTTGCTGCTTGGTTCATTACTTTTGTTAATAAAGCTGCTAAAAAAAGAAAAAAAGGAGCCGTTTTCTTCCACTAGTACCTTTTGCTTTGTTTACTTGTGACTGTTCTGGTACTAGGCTCCATTGTCGTGGTTTTGCTGTATTTCCGCCACCGCTCGTGGACATAGACAGGCCAAGTAATACATAATATGGGTAGTCAAACAGACATCCACGATTGGGGAACATACAGCAGCAGTCACAACCACTGGCCAGATGGTGACAGTCCAACACGTTCTACACTTTACATATGCACATCGGTGTCCATTGTAGGACTCCAAAAATTGATCCATTCGCAGCATCGACCAGCTGCCATCGACGCAGAAGAGGTGACAGCCGTGACTGCGGCACAGCTAGACATATGCACCACCACCGTGTTTAAGGTTGGGGACAACTGTCCATGAAATGCAGGACATATGAACAGAAATCCCCAGATTGTCGTGTCCATAGAAGTGCGTCCACATCCCAGTCCCGCACACATGACGGATGTGTAATGGGTACCGTGGAGGGTTGCAGACATGGGATCCTGTGTATGCAGATATGGGGCTCGATGTTGTTTGGCAGATAATCCGTTGTCACGCCCCGTGGGAGGGATGCGGGTATAGCACGTGCCTTACTCCCCACTAATGATGCAAAGCATCCACCGGATAATGGTAAAAGCAGGTGTGAGTGTTGTACAGCCCTATATCAGTGTCCAGTAGGCAATTCCCATGGATGGACAAGTGTACGACCGAGATGGCACCTATAACTGGAAACCTGATGGAATTACACAGCTGCAGTAAGGCATAACACAGGAAATACAGATAGGGACTACAGTAGACACTCCCCATACAAAGACAGACTGCGGCGCGTATACCGTCGCACATAGCACTGGAACTGCCATCATCAACATGAGGATCACTCGCCCATACTGCGGAACAAATGGGCGACCTGTGGAACATATACTAATGGAACACAAACAACTTCAACTAGGAAGGCCATAGGATGTTTCAACACTGGCGCGCCCGCATATAACGAACATCCGTAAATGAATAAATAGGGTATACATGTTCCGCTGTGTTATATTGACAATACAGTGGCGATACGCCCTACTGGGCCTTTGAGGATTACCTAAAGCAGTTGCCAACCTGCAGCATGACATCATTACTATTTGTGTTAATCGTAGTAGGACACGGGTTTCGGAGCACAACATAATATGTGGAGTCAAACACACATCCGCCAGAACATACAGCAGCGGTCACAACCACTGGCCAGATGTACACAGTCCAACATGTTCTACATTTTACATATGCACATTTGTGTCCATTGTAGGGTCCAAAATTTCTCCTTCTGGGAGACCAAGATGAACTACAGCCGTGACTACGGCACAGCAGCAGAAATGCAGCGCCAGCGTGTTCAAGGTTGATGACACCTGTCCATGAAATGAGGGACATATGCACAGACATCCACAGATTGTCGAGTCCACATGGCCCACATCCCATTCCCAAGACACATGGAGGATTTGCAATGGCTACTGTCGAGGGTTGCAGCCATGGCATCTTGGGTATGCAGAAATGGGTGTCGGAGATGATTGGCAGAGGATCCATTGTCCCGCTCTCGGGAGGGATGTGGGTACAGAACATGGCTTACCCCCCACCAATAATGGCAATCATCCACCGGAGAATGCAACATGCAGGTGTGAAATGGGTACAGCCATACACCAGTGTCCAGTAGGTATTTCCCAAGGCTGGACAAACGTACGGACAAGATGGCACCCAGAATAGCAAACCTGGTGAAATAACACAGCCATAGCAAGGCATAACACAGGAAATACAGCTGGAAACAACAGTAGACACACTCCATAGACATCCATCCAGCCGCGGCTAATCCCGGCGCATACAGCAACCAAGCTGCTAGCAAGTCTATGGGGATCACCCGCTTCCACTCGCTGAACATACGGGCGGCCTGTGGAACACATATTAATGGCACTCCAACAACGCCAACTAGGAAGGTCATAGCATGCTTAAAGTATGGCGTTCCCACTCATAAAGAACATCCTGTCATGAATAAATGGGTTCTACATGTACCGCTGTGTTATTATGGCAATACAGTGGCGGAGAGTTCACAATGGGACCTCTGAGGATTACATAAAGCAGTTGCCAACCTGCAGGAAAAAAACCAAGGGG
>NC_056744.1:994807534-994810034 GCF_019279795.1 Protopterus annectens
ATGTATATAGAGAGATAGAGAGATAGGTGTATATGTATAGATATGTATATATATATATATATATATATATATATATATGTATATATATATATATATATATATATATATATATATATATATATATGTACATATATATATGTATATTATATATATGTATATATATATATATATATATATATATATATATATATATATATATATATCTATACATATATATATATATATCTATACATATATATATATATATATATATATATATATATATATATATATATATATATATATATGTATAAAACAGTATAACTATTTGCAGTCCACACAGGGGGGCTAGAGAGGGATGGAGAGGTTTCCACAAGAGGGGGGGGGGGGCAGATCGAGAGGACAAGGCTATGGGAGGTTCAGCAACCTGGGGAGACCAATGGTTACAAGAAGCAATGCAAGACAATTCCAATAAACACAAATACAGTTACTACATTGCAAGACACGTCTCATATTAATGACAAAAATAAAACTAAATCTAACTGCTGCATTATTCCCAGTTCTACTTCTGCAGTCAACACCTGCGCACATGGAGGATATATCCAGCACACTATGCAATTAAATTCTACAGCTTCATTTGTTTCAACTGGCAACTTATCTTTACCGGGTAATGATCAACTTGTTTTTAACACTTTACTTCACTCTAATGCTTCTTTAACAGTTGCACAGAATGTTCTTATGCTTTGAAAGTAACACTGCTACTGTTGCTAATGGTGACACACTTCATGTAGCCACTGATCATGTTGCAAATAATGTTCTTATTTCTACTGTTGCTAATGGTAATACACTTAATGTAGCAACTGATCATGTTACAAATAATGTTCCTATGTCTAACGAAACCCTGACTGCTGCAAATAGTTATACTGTTGCAAACAATGAACCTCTGACTGTTACAAATAATGTTGCTAGTAATGACATTCTAAATGTTACAAATAATAACACCTGCTATGTAGAGAATAATGACCTCTACTACTTTCAAATGCAAAGAAAGCTTTTCTTAATACCACTGCCAATGTGTTTTTTAACCTTACTGAAAGAGTTTTTACTGCTGATCATATCTCACTGCTTAACAAGGGGTTTACTTTCATAGCAGCTCAAAGAGCTTCTGTTTCTAATGTTTTAGTTGATCTAAGTCTGTATGTCAGGAAATTGAACTTAAAATGTTTTTTCGCTGATAAAGAAAGTAGCCGAGATATTGATGTTTCACAGTCTTCACTAAACACAGACACTAGTACTACACATATGAAACGCCAATGTTTGTTTATCCCTGTGCTAGATAGTACTTTACACACCTTCCTTAATGTTTGTGAGAGTGACATTAGACATGTATGTAAACAAGATAGTCAGGCTAAATGGTTTAATATGAACAGGAATGAAGTGTCTGCACTTAGGACACTGTCTAATGATAAGTCCCTCAGAATAATGTGTGCTGACAAGGTAACTGGCACTGTTCTAATGGAACAAATTGAATATGTTCAAAAGATAGAAACAGATCTGCTAGACAGTACATATTATAGAATTGTTTCACTTGACTTTGTACAACAACAGTTTTTTTAAATAGATACATCGCTGAATGCATTTGAGAAAGATCAGTTTTTAACCTTAGAAGAATTACATTGTTTACAAGTTCCTCATCCTAATTTAGGTAAATGCTTTGGTATCCCTAAAGTGCATAAAAATGAACAGCATCCACCGTTCAGATTAATTATATCAAATAAACGCACAAATACAGTATTTCAGAATACCTTGACAGTGTTTTGAACTCAATAGCACAACAGACTCCGTTCTACACTATAGTCTCATGGCATTTTTTGAATGAAATTCATAAGGCAAAACTTAATGTTCATAATTGTATTTTTGTAACCCTTGATGTAGTGTCTCTATACACTAACATTCCTCATAAAGAAGGACAAGAACTGGTGAAAAAATACTTGTTTACACACACACAGTTGGGACAGACTACTATTATGCTACTGACAGCCTTGATTGAAACTGTTTTGTGTAATAACTTTTTCCATTTTAACAACAAGGTGTATCAACAAATTAAGGGAGTTGCTATGGGGACGAAAATGGCTCCAGCATATGCTAACTTAGTGTTATCTATGTGGGAAAGTGAAACTCTAGTTCATTTACCTGGTTTTAAGCATACTTTACTTTACCATTTTATTGATGATATAATTTTTGTATGGACTGGACCTTATGCAGTATTGGATGCTTTCTTAAAAGAAATGGAGGGCAGCATTACATCTCTTAGTTTTGTCAAATTTGGTCACGGAAGTTCTGTTTCATTTTTGGACACTACTGTTTCCATGGATTTACTTAATAACTGTGTTACTTCGAACATTCATAGGAAGGACACATACAGAAATAATTATCTTGACTTCACAAGCCAACACCCCTTTTACATGAAACGGAATGTGTTAAGGGGACAATTCATCAGGTTGTCTAAACTACTAAGTGA
>NC_056744.1:995152534-995155034 GCF_019279795.1 Protopterus annectens
GTGTGGGGGCTGTGAAACTTACCACCTCTGTCTTAAGTAAGGTGAAGTTTGCTACAGAAACGTTTTTCACTGTGGTTTCCTTGGTTGGAGGTGGTGGTGTGGTGTGGCCATCCAGAGTGATTAGTTTAACATCTGATCTAACCAGTGACGGGTTGCCCTCTGGTGTGGAACACCTGTCGCCCATGTTGGTGATGACCAGGTCGAATATGTTTTCACTTCTGGTAGGGGAGTTTACCAGCTGATCCAGGGCATCTGAGCTGATCAACTCCAGGAAGCACTGGACCTGGGAGTTTGTACTTGAGTAGTTTTCCCAGTTAATGGTATGGTAATTGAAATTACCTTATATCAGGGTGTTTGGTAGGACCTTCATGTTTTCCAGTGTCTCCAGAAAGGAAGAGTGGTGGTCCTGGGTCATGGAGGGTGATCTGTAGCAGGCCACAATTTCTATTACAGATTTGCCTGATGTTAGTTGCACATGGATGATCTTGGAGGCATCATGCTGCGCCACTAACCTGGAGGTGTAGGTATCCTTGATGAATATGGATACACCCCCTCCTTTTGTGTTTCGGTCTATTTTCTGTGGTGGAAATGTGTGGTATGAGTTGTAGCCCAGTACTGCTGGGGTGCTCTGTGGAGCCTTGAACCAGGTTTTAGTTACTGCACAGATGTCGACGTTCTCCTTACTGAGGAGTGCTTCGAGCGCATGCATTTTGAGATTTAAACTCCTGGCGTTGAGTAGCATAACCCTCATTTGTTTTATTTGTACTGTTTACGGAGGTGGGTTTGACTTTTGAGCCTTGCCTGAAAAGGCACTATGGGGGCAACAAGAGCCTTGGCCTGTATTCAAAAGCCTAGGGGTGACAGGTGCAAGCCGTCTCTTGCGAAGCAACGAGGCTTTTTGAGCATGTCGTCCCAGGCTGACAGACACTGGATCCCCTTTGAATGACACGAGAAGCTTAGCCAGTTGTTGAAACTGATCATTTTTTCTTTATAATGCGATATTATTCTTGATGAGGGCAGGATGCTACTCAGGGTCAGGGTCATACCCTCCTGGACTACATGAGGCAGCTAACAGTAACCTTCTCCTTGTCCAGCCTAGAGAGAGGAACATCAGTGTGCCTGACTATAGAGTTGCCTATTACAAGTGTGTTAGGTATGTTATTTCGCCTTAAGGGCTGTGATTGTGCGGCACACCGATTTTATGTTTTATGTGTTGTTTGGTTTGTGATGGGAGGTGCAAGTTTTTTGGGTGTCTGCTTTGGAGGTCTGTGATGCTTTTGCGGGTTTTTATTTAGAGCCTCCAAGTATGATTTTGTGTATTTATGTGTATTTTTTGCCAGTGCTGGTTTATTATGTCTATGTGAGGCTGGAGGTGTGGTGCAAGTGTTAACCTTCTTCTCATGACTGCCTGTTCCAGTCTTGGGTGGAGAGAGCTGAGCCTCCAATTTAGCTACATAATTGCATCTCTCACATATGTTTATGTTTTGTGGTAGGAGGATAGGGTTGTTTGTGTACATGAGGCAGTTGTAACATTGCCTCAGGATACCCAGGTTCACCAGCTGGACTGCAGAGTATACCTGAAAATGCCCTTTGGTCATGCCTGAATAGTAGGGTGAGCTGTTTAGTCACTTGGTTGGTGACGGGTGAATAATGAGCCTTGCCCTACTGGGCAATCAAGTATCGGGGTATATTAGTGCTTGCTATTAGGTCGGAGCAAGTGCTGGACTGTTAACATGGTTTTTACAGCAGGGAAATGAAAGAGATAGAAATTAGCCCAAAAAGTCCTATAAACTACTAACTTCTGGGCTGGAACCACTCCTCCAGGGACAGATGGCTGCTCAAAGCACCCTCTCTCAAAGGTGAACAGAGAAACCTCCCTCAATCCAAGTAAGGTATGGGCAACTCAGAAAAATGTAATACAGCCCTGAATTCAGCACTAGCCTGAAAACTGAACTATACTAGCTTAGAAAGGTGGGAAACAAGGATTTTTTTTTAAAAGATAAGGCAAAAACAGTAAAACATGCACTTAAAACAGCTTTAAACGACTACAAACAGTAACAAATACACTTAAAACATCTACAGATGACTACAAGCAATCAGAAAAGGCTTTTAAACAAATTACACAATTAACCAGTAAAAAAATCTCAAAACTGAGCCCTGTTCCTGTTCAATCAGAAGAGTTCTAACTGCACACTCCTGCCACTGGGGTGCAGGGGAAACTTCTCCAAAAAAACAAGGCCTGGATTAGTACAAACAAACAAAGCAAGATTCAGCAGGCCGGGATCTAGTCTATGCTACAGCAAACAAGGCGCACCAATTTCAGTAAGAAACAGTTCAAATATGCAGACACTATAAGCCTTTAAACAGAAATTCCCAGCTCAGAAGGGCAGATTCCAGCCTCTCCTCCCAAAAGAGTGCAGACCACGAACCTTCTTAATGTAAAATAACTGGCATGAAGCCCAAGTGCTTAAACCAGAACTAATACACTTTTAGAATAACA
>NC_056744.1:995157534-995180034 GCF_019279795.1 Protopterus annectens
GGAGGAACAAGAGAAGTTTATAGCTGAAGATAGGGCAGTAGGAACATACTTGGAAATATGTCCCTAAATATACGGATGCAATCAAAAGGCGAGAAATGTTAAACACTAATACTATTAGGTTTAAGTTTAAAACCAGAATATTGCCATAATAATTATAAGAAAAAGAAAACTTTTTAAGAAATAAAAATTAAGTGAAATAAAATTAAATAAAATGTTACAAACAGATGTTAATAGGATGGATATGGACATTAAATGAAGAGTCAATAAAGACCATCAAATATAGGGGGAAGTACGCCACATCCAGAACTGCTTTATCTTCCCAAAGAGTTGCCTTTTCTCTAAGCCATAATTTTGCCCCCCCCCCCCCCCCCCACACACACACACACACACAACAGACACATGTCATGTGTCACAGTGATTTGTTTTCAGTCTGCTATTTTCCAGGAAACAGTTTTACATAGTTTCAGCACTCACATTAGTGAGTCTCAAAACTTCCAAAAGGGCATTAGAAACCAGGAAAGCTATTTATAATTATTAGACAGTGCTAAACTGAAAAGGGTTACTTGTGGCAGTAAAAACTACTCAAGGTAGGACACAGAAATAATAAAGAAATACATTAGCTGTCAAATTTTCGGCTTTGAAGCAAGAGCAATAAAAATGGAAGGTATAATTTGGACTTGGCTAGCATGCCAAGTGCACTAAATTCGAAAACTGCATTAGGAAGCAATGGTATGACAAGTAAAAACTCAAAAATGATGAAGGAACAACTGGCAGCACCATTACAAATAATATCGGAGTGAAGATTATGATACGCTGGAAATATCAGATGGTCATTAAAAGGCCACAGCAACACATATTTTTCAAAATAAAGGGAAACTTAAAAACAAATATTGCAGACTATAAATTTTATTACCTAATTCAGGAAAATTACAGAAAGATTAACATTAGTCAAACTGCATGGCTCCTGACAAAGAGGAATGAAGTACTGATTATGATCCAGATGACCGAGTTTGATTAGTTAGGCAGTAGAGAAAGGCAATGAGTGGCCAAGACTAGCTAGTCCATCCCAAGAGAGTAGGAATGAAGGAGGTAATTCACCTTACAGCAATACTGGCACCTACCAGAGGAAGGGTTTCTTGCATGTAGCAATACTTGGGATGTGGGTATGGCACCTGCCAAGAATGTAGCGTTCATGGGACAAGCATGGGAACATGCACCCCCCCTCTGAAGAAGGAAATGCATACCCCTGCATCTGTGAGTACATTCTAAATTCACCAAAGGGAGGGGTTATTGTAAATGCAAAGAAAAAAATGATGGCTGCCTAGATGATATTCTCTCACAAAAAGTAACGCCCTCAGTGGGTAAAGATGCAAAATGATGCAGAGATTAAAAGACAAGATAACTGTCTTTAAAAATTTGCCTGTGTAGCTGGTGGCATTCTAGTAGGAACCACCACATGTCAGCTTGGGATGAAATGGCTGGAAAGCCTTTCTGCTTTGCTAAAGATAGTTTGCACCTCTCACCAAGGATTTTGCATTCTGGCTAAAGCTTTTGCTGATCCCACAGAGCCTTTTTTGAGCTGTCTTTGTGTGCTGGGCATTCCAGTCTAGTACTAATTTGGAAAACATTAAGGTGGTTCTAATTAATGCCACAAGTCTAAACAAAAAAATACCAGAACACGGGGCTCTCCTGCAACTTGAACATATTTATGTGTGTGTAACTACACAGATTTGGTTTCAAAACAATGAAAGCATACCCTCTACTCCTTGGTCCAGTATCTAACACATCTTCTGTCCCTTTAATTTCTACGGAACAAGTCCTGTCAGCCCTTTCAAAAGCTAGGAATCCCTCATCCATAGGTCCAGATAACATTCCAGGTTGCCTAAGTATTAGTACCAAAAACTGAACCTCTACTAACCTCTTCAATCTAAGCCTCTTCACTGGTTGCACTCTTGAAGCCTGAAAAATAGCCACAGTAATGGCACAAGGGTGGCTGAAAAACAGTCCCTGGTAACTACAGATCCATTAGCCTAACTAGACTACTATATAAAGATATGGAATATGCCTCAGACCCCAATCTGGAGAATGATAATCTGTTAACCATGGACCCTCATCAGTCCGGCTTTATTAAAGAAAGATCCTGCCTCTTTACCTAATTATTTTGAAAAAGGCACCAAAACAGTCATTAGTGGTTATATAGCACATAAAGCCTGTCTGGACCTGGCCAAGGCCTTCGACAAATTAATCACATAGGCATTATTGACAAAGTTGTAAATCTGAACTGACATCCTTACATTGCATGGTGGATGTAGCTAACTGGTTGTCTGACAGAACCCATATGCTTAGAGTTGCAGGTGTCATTTTTTAAATTAAAAAAGTAACCAGTGGTGTACTACAGAGCTCAGTGCTGGGTCCTCTCCTACTTGCCATTTATTTCTCAGAACTTTAGGCCAACACTCTTGGCCACTAGTCACAGATTTTTTTCAGATGACTGTACACTGGAATTTGTCAACTGACCTTCCACTGACACAAATTCTCCAACATAGGATAGACCATATTAACAATTGGTGCAGGAACAATAGTCTCAATTTAAATGTGAAAAAAAATGCAGTACAGTTAATTTTGCTGTACAAAATCTTTTCCCATACCATACATACCATATAGGTGACACTCTCCTTCAAAGAGACACTGCTGTAACAGGCACTCGTGTTGATAATTCCCAAACTTTTGATCATCTTATCATCATAGTAGTTAGGAAAGTCTTCTGTAATGTAATCACCTTTTGGCATGTTCTTGTCTAAACATACAACTCAACTTGAGAGACCTCAGAACATCCTGACTAAAATGATCAGCGTCCTAAAAAAATTTTATTATCAAGTCAGACTGACAAGCCCCTCTCTATACTCAGTTTATTATGGACTCCCCCATGGTGGTTGATGTGTATAGCCTTTTGAGCCATGAAAAATTCAACCTTATTTGACCTCCTATTATTTCAATAAAAAGACAAATGGTTCCTCAAAACACATGGTTAAAGGAGCTAAATCTTCACCATCAAACAAAGCATTGTCATGACGGTTGTATCCTAAAAATATCCCACATCTATGGAACAAACTTCTGCTACATGTCAAACAGGGTGGCACCCTTATCACCTTCCAAGAATGACCTGGTTGAACTCTCTAACTACTCAGTTTTCAGACTTCTATTCAGGCAGTTTCTAAAAAAAGGCAGTTATGAATGCAACTATCTTAACACAGGGCATGTCACATGTGCACCTCCTACAGAACTGGACTCTAAGAAGAAACTTCCTCTCACCCTCTTTCTATTTACATACTGATTCTCAACTGCCTGATGACCTATCTGGTAGTAAATACCTAACTGTTCTAACACAGCTCCACAGAATCTAATCCTTCATGCGCTAAACCGGGTGCTAAACCGGATGGGAGGATGGCTTAATGGCTAAGATGTTTGCCTTACAAACACAAGGTACAGGGTTTGAGTCTCACAAGGGATAATTGGCTAGGCTTAAAATGGCTCACAAGGGCATTTGTGTTAGTACTAAACTATGAATTTATTAATTAGCAGATGATAGCCTGTCTACATACAGCTGAATAACCTGCACTCAGGCTTTCTCTCCTTTCTATTCTCCTCCCTTTTTCTTGCTTCATATGTAAATATCTACATACATTTTGCTTCTGAAACATTTGCTTGACTGCAAAAAATATGTAACTCTCTATTTAAATACAATTTACGTATTACATATTTTGACCTCTGTGAATACGCAGTTTCCTGTACTCATGCATTTTATATGTTAACATCATGTTGATGTACAATTTTCTGTTACTATTCATGTAACCTGGACTGACTCTGCAATTGGCCATCTGTAATCTCTGGTTCTATCCCAGCATGCAAACAAAAAGAAGTAAAAAGTTAAACACAGATGAATGGGTACGCAACCTTAAATTCTTTAGGTCTATCTTGTACCCCTCTCCTTAAGTCTGAAGGGAACTTTAGAAAATGGCTTATTGGCTAAGCTTGTAATGGCCTGTAGACTGATTGCCTAGTACTTAAATACCAACCTATAAGAGGACATCCAGCCAAGAGATGGATTATATGTGAGAAGACAAGCAAAAGTTGGGCACGACTGTCAAAGAAGGTAGGGGAGAGGCACTGAATCTAAGTGGCAAGAGCTGACGCAAAACCCTGACCCCCATGTAAAATAAGAAGGGTGGGGGATTAATGAGGATGATGATGACTTTGTCTTACTAAAGGCAAGAAATGTTATATTTCAAGTAATTTTAGTTGTCTTAAGAACGTGATCTACACAGACTTGTTCACAACACCTTGCATTCTACACAGGCAGGACAATTCACAAGCTTCAGAACAAAGTTTATAAATGTTATTACTCTTTAGAGAATGCGTGACTCATACACTGGCACCCTGATTGTAGAATGCATGTTCTCCAGTAGAGTATTAATGTACTAGTAATGCCCACTGAAAAATAAGCCTTGACGTTTCACAGCAGCATATTAAGCTGCCACGGAGCTGAAACTTTAAGGAAGCCAGCACTTACTAAGTGGTGCTTTTGCTCTTTAGCAAGCATGAAATTAAAATAAATACAGAATGTTAGAAAAAAATTGTGTGCGTCTATATGTGCATGAAACGGAGAGCGAGATTGACTATTTTACACTCACTAACCATTGCTTTTGCTGTTTAGCGAGTGTAAAATTAAAAGAAATTTTTAAAAAAAGAAAGAAAAGTTTGTGTGTGTTTAAGTTTGCCTGCATGTGTGTGAGTGTATGCCTGCTTATGTGCATTAAAGCTAGTGTGTGTGTGTGTGTGCCTGACAGTGAGTGTGAGTGAGAGCAATCGATCAGTGGCAGCACAATTAAAAGGTATGCATACCTCTCAACCTCTTAGCTCAATAAATCTGGCTAAAGCTTAGAATAAAGTGGGGGACCATACCTGTCAACTGTCCAGATTATAGAATGGTGACATACATTTCAGTTTTAGACTTCTTATCCTTTAGAAAATGCATGCCAACACAAACCCTTTTATTCTGGCAACTTTCTAAGTTTATTAGGGCAATAGTTAAAATCTGTCCCTAATTTTAGACCTTTGTCCCCAGTTAGTGTGTAATTTGTCCAGAATTCCTGAGCTTAGAGGTTGAGAGGATTGGGGAGCAAAGTCTAAAATACAGGAACAGATTTTACACATTGCTAATGTAAAATGGGGAGGGGGGGTTGGGAATTAAGAGCCACAAAACTGTTGTTTTATATATAAATGGTCCTCACAATCTGATGAGTTGTTTTTACACAAAAGCACTAGCTAAAATGTATTACCAAAAGTTTTTTTTTTTTAGTATTTCCTTGTTTTTTCTAGTCTATTTGTTATTTTGAACTTTTGTTATTTTTGGCTCCAAAAAGTTTAAGCTGGCTGTGGAGTTTATTTTTTTTTATTATTCCTGATCTATAAAATCACTGTATCACTGGAATACAGTGATTTCAGAATATCAGTGATGATCTGTCACAACAAACTGTGACTCACACTCTTGGGCTTTTATAAACCATATGATTCTATTACATTACAGCACAATAATGGTCTAAAGAATCTGGTAGCTCAAGCAAGATGTTTTTCAATGAACCACAGAGAGACAAATCCACCTGCGTGAGATGGTTTCTTTTACAGTCTCTTACTTATTACAGTTGTTCATAGGTGTATACTAGGCTAAATGACCACTGGGACTTTATAAGTCTAGACAATCATCCCAAACATATCCCATATGTTTTTGTACCTTAGAGGTTATTTTAAAGAGTATAGGTAAGCTATGGCAAGATTTACAGTCTGCAGGGTGTACTTATGATTTTAAAAAACCACCAAGAGGAGAATAACAAGAACTAAACTACTCAGCCAGGAAAAAAGCTGCACCATGATCTGTATTTGTAGAAGTTTTTACTAAAAAACTCTGGCGCCTCAGCACAAACCAGCCTTCCAGCAGAAATAGTATAATCACCATACAATACTTCTATATATATATATTACACACAATTACACTTAATTAAATCAATTAAACAATTAAGCACAATTTAAATAAATAAGAACTTTTAAAGGAAAACCTTCCAATTACATTCATTATTCAAACCAGATGGAAACAATGTGTTACATTTTAAAATATACAATGTTTCTTTGTACAATAACTTCTTTTTTACAACCCCCTCAACATCATCTGAAATCTGTTCTAGAATACAAGCTTTTAAAACAGAAGGATCATTATTATGGCTAAGATTAAAATGTAGGGCAACAGGGCTTATAAGGTTCTTATTTCTAATGTCCCTAGCATGTTCTTGAAGTTTCAGCTTAAAAATGCTCTTTGTTTCACCTATGTAAAATAAATCACAAGGGCATGACAAGGCATATATTACTGATTTAGTTGTACAAGAATATATAGATGCTGGGCAAAATTTGATTTTATTAACTTTGTCAAAAGATCTAATTATATTAAGACAAACTGAACACCTTCCACATGGGAAGGTACCACAACTGGCAGGATGTATACTTATCTTATCACAAGGTTGCATAAAGGTATACTGTATTACAATATCTTTGATATTCCTACTTCTTCTGCATGAAATAAGTGGAACCTTATATAAATTCTTCACACCTTCCCTGTTATTAATCAAGTATGGCCAATAATATTTAATAATATCTGCAATTTTCTGACTCGAGATGTTATACACAGTTACAAAGTACACCTTTCTGTTACCTTGTACTACATCTCTATTTCTATTTTCAGTTATTCGCTCCACAGGAAAATTAATGGAAGATGAATACAAATTCAGCAATTTTTGTACAGAATTAATAATTAACATTTAATCATACCCTCTTTGAAGGCAACACAAGTATTCCAAATTTCTTTCTGTAAGATCTTAACATCATTACATAATCTGCTCACCCTCAATAATTCATTATAGGGTAAAGCTTGTATGGTATACGGGGGGTGGCAATTCTTACTGTCAAGAATACAAATGTCACTAGTACATTTCCTATGTATACCAGTAACTATGACCATCCCCCCTTATTTGTAATTTTACATCTAAATAGCTCACTGATTTTCCCATTTGTAAACCATCGAATTCTAACTGAAATCGATTAACATTCAAACCATTAATAAAAAGGAAGAGCTAAATTAGCACCTCCTTTGCATAGAAAAATCAAGTCATCTATGTACCTACAATAAAGAACTACAAAATTCTTAAAAAGACTAGATTTATAAAGAAATTCAACTTTAAAGAGTCCCATTAGTACATTAGCATACATGGGTGCGAAAGACGCATCCATGGCAGTTCCTTGTTGTTGCTGGTAAATACAGTTGTTGAACTCAAAACAATTATTAGTTAAACAAAAATAAACTAATTCTATAACATAGTTACTAACAGAGCTATCTCCCAAGAAAAACTTAAGAGCTTCAATTCCTAACATATGAGAAATGCTAGTATAAAGACTTTTTATGTCTACTACTATCCAATAATAACCATTTTCACATTTAACATTTTTCAATTTCTCTAAAAAATGAAAAGTATCCTTAATATAAGAATCTAGTTTAACAACATAACTAAGAAGATAAAAATGTAAGAATATTCCAATATTATGTAAGAAATAGTTTTGTGCCGTCACTATAGGTCGGCCAAGGGGAAATCTCAAATTGGGCAAGCAATAGAACTTAGCCAAAAAGCTCAATATCAAATTTATATTTAACATCCTGCCTAGTAAAATAGCCCAATCTAAGGCCCTTGTTAATTAATTCCTTAAAATTTTCAACAGCCAGGTGAAAGTCATTGCCATTAACTACCTTGTATATCCTTCTACTTATGATTTTCCATTTGTTGGTCCAGGTTTTTTTTTAATACGGTTAGGGAAGAGCTCTGCTTCACAAATAGAATTCCCCTTCTCTCGAACAGTTTTCCTATCCGAGACACATATCTGTCCCTCCAATGTATCCTATTAATGTTGCAAGCAAAGTTTAAATCCCTAGATCGAATAATTCTAATACTTTTCATTTTGTGGATATGCAAAAAGGTCCATCAGAGTGGGATCTAAGAATGCCTTGTATGATAGGCATGGATCACCTCTAAACTGTCTGTAGGAAACAAAGTAAAGAGATATGGCTTTGAGGCAATCTGCAGAGGACATGCTGTTTACGTCCCATATTCTTTTTCTGAGGAACATTTGTGGACATTCCAGCTGTTTGTGTTTGGATTCTACCAGGGAGGATTGTTTTTTCAGTTAGTTCTGGACTTATTTTTGGTACGAACAGCCATCTCTATGCATTTATTGATATGAATGCAGAACTGTTCACAGAAACCATGTACATAGTCAGCTCTGTTCTCAGGGTTTGGTGGGGGGTGGGGACATGGAATTTAAACATGTTATCACTTAGCAGCAGGAAGTTTGCCTTAAAATAGCTCCTAAATGTTCTGGGTTAGCCAGGGTCATAAAACTGTTATTATGAAGGAGACAGCTTTGTGGTCTAAGCTTACCAGAGAGAACACTACACTGGAGGGGGGTGGGGGTACAGCATTCTCCCATGTCTGTGAGTACCAGGCTGAGTATGTTTGCACCTCTAGTGGATGTAAGGACTATCTTCGTCTAAGGTGTTGGTGTTTACAAAGGCCAGAAATTTCTGGGCCTGCATGCTTGGGGTCATGTAAGTATCTCAATTTACAGTGGGGTAGTTAAAATCACCCATAAATATGATATTGTGTTTAATGGTGAGGGCTTCCAGTAAGTCCAAGGCCAAGTTATGAGTTACTTGGGTCATAGAGGGGACCTACAGTTTGCAAGGGTATATTTGACTTTGCCTATGGAAATCTGGACATGGAGAAGCTCAAATGTGTAATCCTGCCTGAATAATCTTGAGGCCAGTTTGCTGTTAATATAGAATGCAACACCTCCACCTTTGCACCCTGCCTGTGCAGTAGCTGGCCTGAATGTATGGAAAGCAACGTAGCCCTGCACTACTGGGGTACCCTGCTTGACTTTAAACCAAGTCTAAGTAACTGCAGTCCTGTCTACTGGGGTACCCTCCTTAACTTTAAACTGAGTCTAAGTAACTGTAGTGCTGTCTACATTCTCCAGGGTGAGGAGTGCCCAGAGGGAATAGAGAATCTTGTTTAGGTTCCTGCTATTGAAGAGTAAAACCTTTAGATTCCTTTAGGTTGGTTTTGCTACATCTGAAGGTTTGTCAGTCTGACATTGCCTTAAAATGGACAATAGGACAATGATTTAGCCAATATTCAAAAGCCTACAAGTGAACAGGTGCACACAATGCAAAGTGGTCTGTTGACTATATCCTTCCATGGTGACAGATTGAATCATCTTGGAATGCCACCAGAAAGTAAGCCAATTATTGAAGTCAATCATTTTTTGTTCATATTGTGGCATCCTCTTTGGTGAAAGTAGAATGCTGATCAGTGCTAAGCACATATCAACCTGGGACAAACAGTCTGAAAGCTCCATAATGTCTCTCTACATATATCTCAGAGATAAGTCCCTTGCCATTGACATACACATAGGGATTACAATAGAGTCATACTGCTACTTGAGATGAGAGGTGATTTGGTGGATCCTTCCCCTGATAGATAAATGATCATGATTTCTCCCTTTTAAGCCTGGTGAATAAGATAAAAACAAATCAAACAACCACCTAAAAAGTAATAAAGTGATTCTAAAGCAGACAAGCCAGCTATAAGGAACACACAAGAAAGGAAATTTCAATGCACACTAACAGCAGCTACACCAAGGAAAAGCAAATATGATTTGCAGTGATGAAATGCAGAAAAATGCAATAATATAATCTGAAAATACAGCAAAAACTTTTAGAAATAGCTTAGAGGAGTGCAATATTTTAAATTAACTTGTTAACACCTATGTGGTATGGATTGTCACACCTTTGGCAGGCTACACATGTCTTGGATTCCACAGCAAGTATTTTCTGAAAAATAACCTTAAAAAGCATAACAAACACATGTAAATAATTTGTGAACAATAAAAGCTATTAACACTGTACAAATAGCAATGCTATCATTAAGAAGTATTCTTTACAGTGATAACAGTCATTGCATTCATAGTCTTTCATGAACACTGTAATATGCTATACTGCACAAAACCCCTAAATTATATTTTTTCAAACTTTCACAGATTGTGTCTTGAAATCCATACAACCTAGACATATACTGTTAGAACATTTTTGTTAACCAGACACAAGCTTTCAAATGACAAGAAATTCCTTTAATAAATGCATGTTTGAGATATTTTCAGAAATATGAAAATGTTTGATTGTATTAATTTGCAAAAGAAATAACACTGGATATGTCTCAAGGTGTACACAACTTAAGAGTGCACATTTTAAAGGCAGTTTTCTTCTAAACTATCTAAGGTTTCACTTAATGTCATTCAACAATTAATAAGTCCCTTGGTTTTTGAAGTATTAAGTACATACGGAAATAGTACTTATTTCCATAATTACTAGCGATATTTCCAGTACACTGAGATATAAGTCTCTCAGATTGGCATTTCACACTGGAGTGGATAAATGTCTCTTTAATGCTTGTTTTATAAAATTTTCTAGCTTAAAATTGCTGTAGTGTTTTCACATATTCCTTTATCATACAAAGGACAGTTCAACTTTTAGGAGTTTATTAGAGCTTAGCAAGCAGCTGGTAAATCTTTCTTCTAATCGTGCAACGTTGAAAGAAATTATCCTAACATAATGTATACTGTACTTTATTGAACATGTACTTACATAGTATATAGTGGGAGATAAACTTGTTGAAAGTGAACACAAACTATGTCAAGATAATAGCATAAGAAATGTTTTAAACCATCCTTCCATCTGCAATCTGTTTACTCATTTTCCTGGAAAATGTGCGTAATGCTTTTATCACAGTTATGAAAGCTTTGAACCTTGTACGTTTTTTTTCTATTTTAAAAAATAATAAAGGGCTTGTATCTATGCATATAGTTGAATCTCTCTTTATATTAAGACATTCCATATCATCACACTATTCTAATAATGTGTTTGCATCCAGAATATTTGACAGTCTGTGTATTGAACTTAATAGCTGCATGATATTTGGCATTGACAAATATTCTTTTTCAACAACATACACCTCAATAAAAAGGTCTCTCAGTTATGAAAATATGAACATAAATATGAAATATGAATGTGTCAAACAAATATTAATTTCTCCACTGCAGGGCATCCTAGACTAACAATTTAGTGTTATTTTGTTAATAAAGCCTTTTCCTTTCTAATACTGCCTACTATTAGCTGGTAAGTCACTTAGTTAAAGATGTCAGACCCAAAAAGGTCTGGACACAATAAAAGAGCTATTTGTGTGTGTGCACTGGCAGTATACAATAATGGTGGTTTAGGTTTACGTGAATTAAACTACTTATCTTAGCCTGGATTGCACCAGATGTAAGCCAGTCACTCTGACAATACAGGTGTTGATGCCAAGAGTGTGAGCCCTGTGGATCTGAGCCAATTGCTGAGCAAACTCATTGAATTTCTAGAGTTTACTAAATCAACTAGACTGGCTAATGAACCAATCTTACTTTAGGTCTCCCTGCACATTTCCCAACTCGGACAGACCTGGCTACCTTTCTACTATCACTGGAATAGAAGTCCCAGTCTTCTTAATGTAAAAACACACTTTGGTTAGCTAAATGTGAAAAGGCATCAGAAACAACCAAACAACTAGCTACAACAAGTAATTCTCACTTAAGCCTACCTGTGTAAATCCCAGCTCAGACACACCAAGTTACCCTTCTATTGTGTCTAGAATTGCAGTATCAGCCTTCTTAATTTAAAACACACACAAATTAGTTAAAAGTGAAAGGAACCAAGTTCACAGGTAGAAAAGCCAGCAATGAGGAACATGCACTTTAAAGCAATTTCAAACCACAACAGTCTAAGGGGAGGGCCTTCCCAGTTTCATTTGTCAGCACCCAGTAAAATGAGCAGCGAAGATAAGACTATGAGGAACTTCTAGGGACAGGTATACAGAAGAAGAGACTGACAGGAGCTTTGAAGGCAAGATACACTGTAGAAGTGGGTAGCTCAAAAGCCACCAAGTTTAAAAGTGCAACAGGAAAAGGGAGGATGTGTGGAGAGTACATTCAGAACACACATATTGTAAAAGTACTATAAAATGAGAGCTCATGTAGAAATGATTTAATATCTAGGCATAGCAGAGAAACCACTGCAAGCACGGCAAGACTATAAAACACTGCAACTGTAAAAATGTCTTAAATAAATAGCTTTAATGTCAGATTCAGAACAAACACACACAGGAAACAAACAAAAAAAAACTGATTTAAATAGCAAGATGAATGTAGTATTTTAAATGTACTTCCCCCATTGCAATATGTACTACCACTGCTTTGTTTCCAAGCTGTAAGTTATAAGTTACTAGGTCACGGTGCACTTTTTAATCTCACTTTTGTTTAGGAGTAGAGCTACACTGTAATAAAGCTCTCCACATTTTTTAATATTAATTCTGAAAAACAAATTCCTCAGCACATTATGTTTAATTTCTTTACACTGGTGTTAACTGCGGATGTTATGACAAAGAAATAAGAAAAGTACTTATTCAACAGGTTTGTTATTTTACTCTGATTTATTAATGTACTTCTCCTGTTCTGCTGTGCTGCTACAGACCACAGAAAACTTGCTTAGACTTTGCTGTTATTTCTTGTGCATTACATTAATTTGCTTCTGTGCTTAATTTATGCTTTAAGGGGTAAAAATACATTAGAACTTGGACAGATAGGAGTATGCTAACCATAAACATATTCATAGTCTATATGGATTAGTTTTAATCTTGTTACATACTACTACTATACAATTAGTTCATTTCTGAATGGCACTGAGCTTCACCTTTTGGTCTACCACTTCTAAACAACTATTTTATTTTCTTCCTGTAATTATCACATAATCCTTAGAAGATGTTCAGTGGTTCACTTCAATGAAGACAGGCTTCTAAAATCAAATATTTTTACACACACAGACATTTTACACATAGACATGATATATACATATATATATATATATATATATATATATACACACACACACACACACACACACACACACACACACACACACACACACACACACACACACACACACACACACACACACATATGCATATAGACACACACACACACACATATATATAGATACCTATATCTATCTAGATAGAGATATATGTATGTGTGTGTGTGTGTGTGTGTGTGTGTATATATATATATATATGTATATATATATATATATATATATATATATATATATATATATATATACATATATATATATATATATATATATATATATATATATATATATATAGATAGATAGATTTATATATGGGTCTATATGAAAAAATAAATATATATATATATATATATATATATATATATATATATATATATATATATATATATATAAATATATACACACACACACACACACACACACACACACACGCACACATATATCTATATCTAGATAGATATAGGTATCTATATCTATATATATATATATATATATGTGTGTGTGTGTGTGTGTGTGTGTGTGTGTGTGTATATATATATATATATATATATATATATATATATATATATATATATATATATATATATAAAATATATATATGTGTATGTGTATATATATATATATATATATATATATATATATATATATATAAATATGTATGCATCTAAACCCAGCCACTGGGGATGCACAAGCCAGTGCATTCCTTTGTGTCGGTCCCAAGCCTGGATAAATGGGGAGGGTTGCGTCAGGAAGGGCATCCGGCGTAAAACATCTGCCAAATGAGATAAACAGATATGTGGAAAACAATACAGATTTACATACCAGATCAGTCTAGGCCCGGGTTAACAATGACTGCCACCAGTACTGTTAGCCAACAGGGTGCTGGTGGAACTTGGACTACTGTTTGCTGAAGGAGGAGAAGAAGAGGGGGAAGGCATGCCCAAATGCAGGAATAGAGGAAAAAGGTTAGGAGTGTGGTAGTGAGGGTAGGAACTTTGAATGTTGGCAGCATGACTGGTATAGGGAGAGAGCTAGCTGATATGATGAACAGATGGAAGGTTGATATATTGTGTGTACAAGAGACCAGGTGGAAGGGAAGTAAGGCCAGGTGTATTGGAGGTGGGTTCAAATTGTTCTATCATGGTGTGGATGGGAGGAGAAATGGGGTAGGGGATATCCTGAAGGAACGGTATACCAAGAGTGTTTTGGAGGTGAAAACTGTGTTGGATAGAGTGATGTTCATGAAGCTGGAAACTGTTGGTTTAATGATGAATGTTGTTAGTGCGTATGCTCCGCAAGTTGTGTGTGCGATGGATGAGAAAAAACAATTTTGGAGTGAGTTGGATGAAGTGGTGATGAGTGTACCCAAGAGTGAGATAGTGGTGATTGGAGCAGATTTCACTGGGCATGTTGGTGAAGGGAACATAGGGGATGAGGAAGTGATGGGTAGGTATGGTGTTAAAGTAATGCAGAAGGTCAGGTGGTAGTGGATTTTGCAAAAAGGATGGACATGGCTATGGTGAATACGTATTTTAACAAGAGGGTGGAGCATAGGGTGACATACAAGTGTGGAGGGAGATGCACACAGATAGATTATACCCTATGCAGGAGGGCCAGTTTGAAGGAGATTAGAGACTGTAAAGTGGTGACGGGGAAAGTGTAGTTAGGCAGCATAGAATGGTGGTCTGTAGAATGACATTGATGATCAAGAAGTGAAAGAGGAGTGTGAGGGCAGCACCAAGGATCAAATGGTGGAAATTGAAAAAGGGTGATTGTGAGGTGGAGTTCAGGGAAGAGTTAAGACAGGCACTGGGTGGCAGTGAAGTGTTACCGAACAGCTGGGTAACTACAGCAGAGCTAGTAAGGGAGACTGCTAGATAGGTGCTTGGTGTGACATCTGGACAGAGGAAGGAGGACAAGGAGACCTGGTGGTGTAATGAGGAAGTACAGGAGAGTATACGGAGAAAGAGGTTGAAGAGGTTGGCGAAGAAGAAGTGGGATTGTCAGAGAGATGAAGAAAGCAGACAGGAGTATAAGGAGAGGAGGTGCATGGTACAGAGAGAGGTGGCAAAGGCTAAGGATAAGGCATATAGAGAGTTGTATGAAAGGTTGAACACTAAGGAGGGAGAAAAGGACCGGTACCGATTGGCTAGACAGAGGGACCGAGCTAGTAAAGATGTGTAGCAGGTAAGGGTGATAAAGGATAATGAGGGAAACAAACTCACTAGCGAGGAGAATGTGTTGAAGAGATGGAAGGAGTACTTTGAGGGGCTGATGAATGAAGAGAATGAGAGAGAGAGAAAGCTGGATGATGTGGGGATAGTGAATCAGGAAGTACAATGGATTAGAAAGGCGGAAGTAAGGATAGCTATGAAGAGGATGAAGAATGGAAAGGCTGTTGGTCCAGATGACATACCTGTGGAAGCTTGGAGGTGTTTAGGAGAAATGGCAGTGGAATTTTTAACCAGATTGCTTAATGAAATCTTGGAAAGTGAGAGGATGCCTGAGGAGTGGAGAAAAAGTGTTTTGGTACCGATTTTTAAGAATAAGGGTGATGTGCAGAGCTGTAGTAACTACAGAGGGATAAAACTGATCAGTCACAACATGAAATAATGGGAAAGAGTAGTGGAAGCTAGGTTAAGAAGGGAGGTGATGATTATTGATCATCAGTATGGTTTCATGCCAGGAAAGAGCACTACAGATGCAATGTTTGCTCTGAGAGTGTTGATGACGAAGTACAGAGAAAGTCAGGAGGAGTTGCATTGTGTCTTTGTCGACTTAGAGAAAGCATATGACAGGGTGCCTAGAGAGGAGTTGTGGTATTGTATGAGGAAGTCGGGAGTGACAAAGAAGTATTTAAGAGTGGTAGAGGATATGTACAAGGGTAGTGTGACAGCGGTGAGATCTGTAGTGGGAGTGACAGATGTGTTTAAGGTGGAGATGGGATTACATCAAGGATCAGCTCTGAGCCCTTTTTTATTTGCACTGGTGATGGACAGGTTAACAGACGAGATCAGACAGGAGTCCCCATGGACTATGATGTTTGCAGATGACATTGTGATATGTAGTGAGAGTAGGGAACAGGTTGAGGAGACCCCGGAGAGGTGGAGATATGCTCTAAAGAGGAGAGGAATTAAGTTCAGCTGGACTAAGATGGAATTTGTGTGTGTGAATGAAAGGGAGGGTAGAGAAATGGTGAGGATGCAGGGAGTACAGTTGGCAAAGGTGAATGAGTTTAAATACTTGAGATCAACAGTTCAGAGTAATGGCGAGTGTGGAAGAGAGGTGAAGAAGAGAGTACAGGCAGGGTGGAGTGGGTGGAGAAGAGTGTCAGGAGTGATTTGTGACAGATGAGTACCAGTAAGAGTGAAGGGAAGGTCTACAAAAGGGTAGTGAGACCAGCTATGTTATATGGGTTGGAGACAGTGGCACTCACAAAAAGGCAGGAGTCAGAGCTGGATGTAGCAAAGTTAAAGATGTTAAGATTTGCACTGGGTGTGATGAGGGTAGACAGGATTAGGAATAAGTATATTAGAGGGTCAGCACAGGTTGGACAGTTTGGAGACAAAGCTAGAGAGGCGAGATTGCGTTGGTTTGGACATGTGCTGAGGAGGGATGCTGGGTATATTGGGAAAAGGATGCTAAGGATGAAGCTGCCAGGTAAGAAGAAAAGAGGAAGGCCTAAGATAAGGTTTATGGATGTGGTTAGAGAGGACATGCAGGTGGTTGGTGTGACAGAGCAAGATGCAGAGGACAGGAAGAAATGGAAACAGGTGATCCATTGTGGCGACCCCTAACCAGGAAAAGCTGAAAGAAGAAGAAGAAGAAGAAGATATAAATCAGTCTACATCATTTCATCGAAAACTCATTTTGTTAAAACTCAGATGACTGGGACCAACTCACTGAAAATTGATTTGACTGAACCTCATTTAATTGAATGGTAGTAGTGGCAGTGTGTAGAGTACTGTAAGGCAAGTTAATGGTATATGCCCTTTTCCCCACTGTAGTGCGATCCTGGAGTTAGTATATATACTTGGGGGGATGCTGGGTATATCCACCCACCTATTTTAGTTTTATATTATATTTCACTGAAAGCTTCAAAACAATAAATTTTAAACAGACTTGGATACTCAGAACTCCAATGAATAACTCTTTCCAGAAGACAATATATACCCAAACTAGGTGGGGGGCTATGCCCCCCCCCTTACTATATATACTATCTCTAGGATCGCACTACAGTGGCGAAATGGCATATACCTTTTACTTGCCTTACAGTACTCTACACACTGCCACTACCACCATTCAACAAAATATGTTTCAGTCAAATGAGTTTTCAGTAAAGTCAGCTTTCAGTGAACTGGTCCAAGTCATCTGAGTTTCAACGAAATGAGTTTGACGAAATGAAGTAGATCCATATCTATATCTATCTATCCATATCTATATATATATATATATATATATATATATATATATATATATATATATATATGTATATATATATATAGTGTTCTATATATGGTCAAAGTCCTTGAAGTCTTCTGTCTCGAAGCCAGGCACTCAAGTGTGTTGTAGCTCGGGCAGGTTGCCACTCACCTCATGCTCAACTACGAGTTCAGGCAAGCAGCTGCCACAGCTTACCCACACACATTTCTCAAGTCTGAGAGAGGTAAATGAAGCAGCCGTGATGAGCAAATGAGACAGGGTAGAAGTGTAGATCAGGACAATGGTCATGAAAGGGTTTAGGTTTAGGGAGTGGAAGGGTGGATTTAGGTTTACGGAGTGGGAGGGTGGATTTAGGTTTTGGAAGTGGGATACAGGATTTAGGTTGAGGAAGTGTGATGGTGAATTTAGGTTTAGGGAGTGAGATGGTAGATTTAGGTTTAGGGAACGGAAGGAATGAATTTCAGATTTAGGGAGTGGGAGGGGAGATTTACATTTAGGGAGTAGGAGAAGGGATTTATGTTTAGGGAGCGGGACGCAGGATTTACTTTTAGGGAGTGGGGGGATTTATGTTTAGGGAGCGGGACGCAGGATTTACTTTTAGGGAGTGGGGGGATTTATGTTTAGGGAGCAGGAGGAGGGATTAGGATTAGGGATTGGGAGTGGGATTTAAGGTTTAGGGAGAAAGAAGGGAGTCTCAGGGTTAGGGTTAGGGAGCAAGAAGATAGAGTTTTAGCGAATGGGAGTTGGACATTATGTTTAAGGAGAGGAAAGGGAGTTTTGCAGTTAGGGAGAAAGAACAGTGTTTTATGGTTAGAGTTAGGGCTCTGGTAGGGCTATAGTACTTTGTAGGACAGTGTGCTGGGATGGCTATGGAGTTAGAGAAGAAAGTTAATGGGACTTAAAGCACTTGTCTGTATGAGCAAGCAACAACAAAGTGTGTTGTGAGCAAACAGCATGCAAGCACATGTAGCAAACAATGTAAATCTCACACACTATCTCACCAATGAAACTGCTTGACTATATGCTGATGACTACATGTATTTACTAAGGTTTAAGGTATTCTCTTAATACTAAAATATAAGTTATTTATTAGCATGTCTGGTTGGTTAATGGACATAAGCCTTTTTTTCATACTGATTTACAAAATATTTATTCAATCGTTCATTTATATGCATGTATGTAAGTGTGTGTGTAGGTGTGTGTAGGTGTGTGTGTATATATATATATATATATATATATATATATATATGTATATATATATATATATATATACAGGCGTGTAGCTAGTATTTTAAATTTTTACTCACAGCTCTCAAACTGCTACCCCCCTCTCCAGCCAAGCTATGGCCATTCTCTTAATTCACGGTTCGCTCTTTAAGTGTCGATGAAGAGGCATTCACTGTAATGCCTCTTCAGTAATATAATATAAATTCACTCAAACTCGGTTCCTTGAAATGAAAATTAACCTGAAATGTCAGTTCTTTGAAAAATGCAGCATGGTAGTTGGGGTAGAGAATTTATGCTTTTGTTTTCTGTAACTAAGGTACAGGTTTTGAGCTTGAGTAAATTACTAACCACCTGCTACCCCTAGCCAGAATGTTTCATTCATACACACACCCCTACCTACCTCTTAGTGCAAGAAATATGGACAAAGCCTAAAATAAACAGGGACAGATATTAAATAATGCTCTCGCGAACTTAGAAAGTTGCTAGAACAGAATTTGTGCTAGTATGAGAAAGTTGCTAGAATAACAGGAGTTGCGCTAGTATGAATTTTTCTAAAGGACATGAAGTCTGAAACTCAAATGTCTGTCATTATTTAGCAACTTCAGCCTTCAATGATTTTCTAGAAAATCACAAAATTTATGAGGAACAGACAAAAAATATGGGGCAAAATCTGGACATTCTGCGAAATTTGGACAGTTGAGAGGTATGCTACCTACCTACTTAACACACACACACCTCAACCTCTTAGAGCAACAAATTCAAATAAAACTGAGGCAAAGGCCCAAAAATAAGGACATTTTTTTTAAATATTGCTCTTATAAACTTAGAAAAGATAACAGAATAGTAGTAGGTCTTGCATTAGTATGAATTTTCTGAAAGGTATGAAATCTGAAACTCAAATGTCTGCCATTATTTTCTAACTTCAGTCTTTAACAATTTGCCACTAATTTGCCAGAAAACTGCAATTTTATGAAAAACTGACCAAAAATGTGATGCAAAAATATAAAATTGCCAGACAATACAGCTGGAAACCTGTCAAATAAGAGACACCATTTTAATATGAGCGCAGTTAACTTAGAGCAGCTAACAAAATTAGAGAATCTACATGCATTTCTGAAATAAAAGTAATGTATAACTCTGATCATTACAGTTATTTATAAAAGTAAACCCTCCACGTTTTCTTCCAAAATTGCTATTTTGCAGAGAGATTATGAGGAGCGCAACATTTTGAGCCAAAATTGGGGACAGTTGAGAGGTTTGGATATTCCTAATTCTATAAAGCGATTTATTTGCACATAACTCTCAACCTCTTAATGCAGGAAATCTGGACAAGGCCAAATATATTGGGGGAACATACAAGCAGTACTAAAAATTGACCCTGTATAAACTTAAGACAGTTGATAGAATATCAGGTCTTGCTTTAGCATGCATTTTTCTAAAGATTATGACGTCTGAAACTTAACGTTGGTCATTATGTATTGACTTCATTCCTAAATGATTTGCCAGAAAAGTTTTATTTTGCATTTTACAGCATGAACACCAATAAATATCTGCTAAACAAAGCAATGCAGTCTCACAATGAAACTAGACTTAGCATTAAAACTTCTCTGCCCTTGAAACTCACATTCATTAAGACAGCATTGAAACCCACATTCAAAGAAAATACATTTTGCCAGTGGCAGATAAAGTAACTTTGGGATGTTTTCAAATCATAGGCCCCTTGCACATGAAACATACACATGCTCTTTGATATACCTTCCATCATAAAAGTCTACTCAAACTTCTACAGTCCACCAGTATCAGTAAATATGCACAACCTCTGAACTAGTAAAAGCCATCTACATAATTCCACATTAGAGAAATCTGTAACTAATGAAGAGGCTGCTGCTAGCAAACAACTTTATATTTCACGATTTCATCTACAAATAATGTGTCTGTTGCCCTTGAGGAATAAATTGCCTATGTTGCATTAAAAACAATGATATGCACGTAATATTGCAATAAGGAATGGATGGCAAACTGATAGGTTCATAGTTGCTACTAGATATCTTCGCCAAAACGGACTACAGCATCCACCCCCCTTTACAACACAGTACAGTATCAACAATGCATCTATCTACTGTGGGAGAAGAACCCACAGCCTTCTGTATCAAAAGCAAGTACACTACCTGTTGTGCTATTAACAGTACAAGCAGACTCAGCATAAGCAGCACTAAACTTAAGTTCCCCTGCAGCTCTCAGCTCCTCGTAAAATGTCAACACTAAGCTGTATCTCTGAACTTTGCAGCACAAGAAATCTGGAAAAAGCCAACATATATTGGGGGGGGGGGCAAAAGCCCAAAAAACAGGGACACATTTTAAACATTGCTTGTATAATTTTGTTGCTAGAATAAAATGCTGCATTTTCACCATGCATGTCTTGAACCCAGAACCATATGCACTATAGTCAGTGCAACATAACACTATGCTAAATCAGCAGTTTGAAAAATAAGAAGACAAACTTAATGGCTATCATTTAGATAGCTCTCAACCTCTTAGCACAAAAAACCTGGACAACAAAGCCAATAATGAGAGAATACAAGTTCAGTTCTCACTTCACACCTTAGCACAAACAACCTGGACAAACAACAAAAACAATAATGGGAGAAATACAACTTCAGTTCTCACCATAGCTCACAACCATTAGAAAAGAAAATCTGAACAAAGTTCAGAAATGGTGGTGGTTAGGGACTTTAGGCTCTTCTTACCCTGAAGCAAAGGTACAGGGTTTGAGCCTGAACACCTATAATCAGCAGGTGCATTATGTGGGGGCATTTTCACACACACCCACACACACCAGTTCAAACTAAACTGCCATCACACACACACACCAGTTCAAACTAAACTGCCATCACACACACACACCAGTTCAAACTAAACTGCCATCACACACACACACCAGTTCAAACTAACCTGCCATCACACACACACACACCAGTTCAAACTAACCTGCCATCACACACACACACACACACCAGTTCAAACTAACCTGCCATCACACACACACACACCAGTTCAAACTAACCTGCCATCACACACACACACACACACACACACACACACACACACACACACACACACACACACACACACACACACACCAGTTCAAACTAACCTGCCATCACACACACACACACACCAGTTCAAACTAACCTGCCATCACACACACACCAGTTCAAACTAAACTGCCATTTGCCATCAGTTCAAACTAATAAACTGCCATCACACACACTTCAACTGCCATCTGCCATCACACTTCAACTGCCATTAGTTCAAACGAAACTGCCATTTGCGATTATGCTGGACACACACAATATCTGCGCTTGCATGCACACACTTACTTCAATTGATTGCCTCAGTGATAATCCTCTGTTCATTGCACTTGCCTCAATAATCCTCTGTTCATTGTGCCTGCATTGCCTTTGTGAACGCTCTCCTCTGTTCGTTGCACTTGCCACAATAATCGTCTGTTCGTTGCGCTTGCATTGCCTTCCATTTGTGAATGCTCGTTTCCCGCTCGCAGCCAGCTGGACATGATGTGAGCTCACTTCCGACTGGCTGGTATCATCCTTAAAGGAGCCAACACCTCCTTAAATGTACGTACGTTTATTTATTTATTCTTTTTTCAAAAAAGCTACCCCCCTTCTAAAAAAGTTGTACTGAAATCAGTAACGTGC